>NC_060122.1:698301619-698604649 GCF_021461395.2 Schistocerca americana
TTCGCTTAAGTTGGAGAGTGTGGGCAAGCCTTATCATCCAATGATCTGACCAATCCCAAAAAACGGTTTATCTCAAATATAAATAATTGATTATCTAGGCAAAGCTTTGGATGTGAATGGCCAGTAGAACTGCGACAGAAGTGCATGACACGACTCTTGGCGACTGAAAACCAAGTGCAGTGGGTGAGAGCCCATGACTGCAACTTCCTTAAGGAGATGCATCCCTTTAGATGCTCAGCGATACACACACACACACACACACACACACACACACACACACACACACACACACACAGGCAGGCAATAATAAAGGTAAAATTTGTGATCATGTAAGTAGAGCGATACCGAAGATCCCACAGCCACTGCTAGACCATTGAAGGCCACCAGAAAGAGGGGGGCAGTCAGTACAGAGCCCCACAGGACCCCTTTCTCTTGGGTATGGGGGGAGGGTACTACGACGCGCAATATGTGGTGTGAAAGGAAGCTCTTGAAAATTGAGAGTGGACCCAGAGGCCCAACTCATGTAGTGTAGTAAGGATGTGGTGACTCCATGTCATGTCCTAGGCCTTCTGTAGGTCGAAAAATACATCGTTGAGTTGCTGATGACATTCTTAGGCCGTCCTGGTGGTAGACTCCAGGTGCATCAGATTATCAGTAGTGGAGCACCCTGTGCAACAACCGTCCTGATATGAAGCCAAGAGAGCTCAAGACTCAAGGAACCAACCCAGGTTTGCTCGCCATGTGTTCAAGCAACTTACAGTGTCAGTAAGGCTGACTGGGCGACAACTGTCCATCTTTAATAGGTTCTTACCCAGTTTCAGTACCGAAACTATCGCACTTTCTCGCCACTGAGATGGGATCTCACCATGTTCCAGATGCAACTGATCTGGCAAAGATGTAACGCTGAGAATCTACTGAGAAATGTTTGAGCATTTGGATGTGGATGCGGTCTGGGGTCTTGGAGCAATGGGCTGGGGCACTGGAGCGTTCCCTTTCACTGCACAGGGCATTACATTGCTCCAGGTGGTGGGTAGACGAAGAAACATCCATGTGTTCCACCTGCTGTTTAATGAGCTGAAAGGCGGGGTGATGGTTCTTGGAAGGAGATGTTTGAGCAAAATGCTCAGAAAAATGTTCAGCTACACTGTCTATCTCCATATAAACTGCACCATCTAAGGAAAAACTTGGTGCACCTGCAGGGGAGTGGAAGCTATAGTGGCATCTGATCTTAGCCCATATCTGTAATGGAGAGGTACATGATCCAATGGTGGAAACAGTGTTCGAAGTATTCTTGCCTTATTTGTTTTTTGAGGTAACAGCTGCAGACACAGAGTCATTTGAAGGCAGTGAGGTGCTTCAGATGCCAAGCTGGCCACCAGGATCCTGGAAATGAGGGTCACAGAATTGGACTTCAATTCATTTGCATGCCATAGATTGCTGGAAGTCTAGAACTCAGAATAGTCTGCCGTGGCTTTTCCAAGCACACTAAGGACAACTAAGGAGACGATGACCATGTGACAGTCTTCCCTGCATGCTTCTCACAGGGAATGAACTGTCCTCTGTTGTCTTCATATCAGCCACCCTTGGCTCCTGATTATGGTGTTGGGGAGTCCACCTGCTATCTCTAATGGCCACAGCGGACTCTGTATTCTACCAGGACACTGTCATCCAATGGGGCACGGCGGGTCCTGAGGAATACGGGTTTTCTTTGTTGGCTGCTGGAAGAGTGGCTGCCATTGTCTGCTTAACAGACTTGTGATGGGGAGCTAAGGACGACAAGAGAAGTGAACCCATTCCAGTCAACATTATGGACAACCAGTCAGGGTGAGCATCCAGGGGAGCAATTCTGAGGGAGGTACAGGGAAATCAGGATGTGGTCACAGCCACACAGGTCATTATCGACCCTCCAGTGGGTATATGGTGTAAGATCAGGGCTGCTGTAGCGGGACTTTGAATTTCGCCGCGCTGCAGTCGTTCCCTCAGACACGAATTGTGCCGTCACAGCGGTATGAGCGCTCGGCAGCAGAGAAAATACTAAAATTGTAACTCTTTTTTGCTTTTCTATCCGTTTCATCTTTGTCTCGTGATAGCCGAAGTTTAAAGCAGACGTAATCTGATGAAGACGTTAAAAAACTTTTTAGCTAGTCTTGATCTGATTTTAATGTGTAGACATATTGTGGAAGTTGTTAAGAAATTCGGAGGATGGAAGTAGCAAAGTAAATTAAATTGCATACAGTATCAAGATGATTTTAATTGGTATAGGTTAGTGATTCCTGGCCGATTGCAAGATTTCGGAGCAGACTTTTCACGCCGAAATGAAGGAGATTTTTGAAGACCTGGACGCCGCACGAAAGAAGACAAGTTAACCTGGTAAAGGATGAACTCTTATCTACGCCACTTCCCCCTGTCAGTTACATTTTGTTATTCTCTGTTTCTTTTCAATAATTTTTGTAGTGGAAATTTGTTTAACTTTTGCTCAAAAACGCCACAAGGACCACCCCAACTATAGCTTTTCTGTAATACGAAGTCCGATCTGCATTGCTTTCTTTCTTTCTTTCCCTTTTTTCACAGTCATTAACGATTTCAAAAAAAAAAAAAAAAAATTTCACTTACGATTTATTCCCACATTTTCAACCTTTTTTCTTTTTCTTTTCTTCTCTCTTTTATTTTTTTAATTAACCACTACAACTGGCTCCCGCGACAGGACCCCATTTTCGGATGTGTCATTTTTGAGCAAATTTGAAACTTTAATTTGTATTTTTTCCCAACAGAGAATAAACAAAAATCCTGAAGTTTAAAGGGTAACGAAAACACCAACTTTATTGTACCTAAGCAAATGATTATACAACAATATTGTAAAGAATTTTTGTAACTAATTCAATCTGTTTTCTTTTCATGGCATATATTGATGCAAAACTGTTATTTTGAGACCTTTTGGTGATTATCCGATGGAGATGTATTAAGAAAATCCATATTTTGACGAATGCGATTTACGCAGAAGTGTTTGGCCAGCCACTGCAGGACAGAAATATTAATGGTGAGTCACACAATTATGTTTCATTCAAACATTCAATAGCCAAGTGCAGAATCCATTTTTCCCTTTCCACGCACCCTGTAGTTTTCTTCTAGACTTTTCCAAAATTATCTATCTCTATTGTAGTTTGTGGTAATCATAGTATTGTTGTAGCATATGAAGATCGTGAATTTGACCGCCAAACAGTCATTTGTTACGAAAAATTTTGTCCGCCATGCTGCATCTTTCTCAACCATTGTTTGCAATAGAGCAATCATTTACATTGACGAGAAAATATTTCGTCCTAAATTTGAGTCAAATCTTTATTAATCAGACTTATATTATTCCCTTTTTGACTTACGATTATACATCCTATTACAACGGAACGCGGTAAGGTAGAGAGAGTTTCGGCAGATGAGTTACGTGAAGTAGATTCATCTTTCAACCAACAAGAAATTCCGCGTTTCCCTCCATGGACGAGTTCACAGATCAATCCAATGATTTTGCCTCAAACTCGCAACATTTGTGATAATACCCAGATGGCGATTTTAAATGACGAAATGTGGAACGGACGGGAGACTAGACCGTCAGCGCCATTGTTAACATCGATGTCAGAACCGAATATGAGACAAATTCAGCAATGTGACACAAATCGGACACAGGAAACTGACAAACTGGACCAACTATTAGAGTTATTTGCAGACATGAAACGAGACGTTAGTCAGAAAATTGACATATTAAACCATACTATGACCGAAAATTTTGAACGAACGACAAAACAGATGACAGAATCAAATAACACCACTCAAGAGCTCAGCCAGCGATTTGAGACATTGTCCGACCGAGTCACTAAACAGGAAGAAACTTTGGTTACATTCACACATGAAACAAAAAACAATATCACCCGATGTGAGAATCAGTTAACTCAAATAGTTAATGTGCAGCAGGAAGTGAACACCCGTGTCGAAGAGTTAGCTCAGCCTCACACTTCAGCTAGCTCCACCCAAGAAAAGCTGACTGAAGAAGTGGGAAATATTACCCGACAACTCACAATGGTAGTTCTTGAACAAACCCACCTCAAAGAAAAGATAGAAAAATTAGAAGACCGAGCGGACCTTGCGTCACTAAACAACGACACCAACATGGCCGAAAGAATTGTACGTGAATGTAAATTGTGTGACGACTATCTGGACAAAAAACGTGAAACAATTACACAGGACATACTTTCAAAAACAAAGATACATGTTAAAGACGAGACAAAACACATAGAAGACGAAGTGAGAAAATTACGAGATAATGTTGTTCCGTGTTTGGCGATTGGTGCAAATGCATCGACAAGGAACGACAAAACAGCTAAAACCATGGCTAATGACACAGACAGAACACCTATTGTGGAATCACCTATTTCAAGTCAAAATTACAATGTGCCGCTTTCTTTTCCACCAAATCAGCAATATTACGGTACGACACCTAGAGTAGCAAGTGACACAAACCACGTCAATACAGTCATGCCAACCGGCATGGCCGATGACACGTTTGTAAGGCATGGGTATTTCCAAACATTTTCCTGTGAGGATAAGCACAAAGTCCACCCTATGGTGTTTATTAGATCATTTGACGGTGTTTTTCCAAGTAGTTGGTCAGAAGTCGATAAAATCAGATACGTCACCAATCTCATGAGAGGACGAGCAGCTAAGTGGGGTGCCTCTATCAAGCGGCGGTGCCGTACGTTTGAAAAGTTCGATCAAGCCTTCTTGGACGAATTCTGGTCAGAGAATGAGCAACAGAGTCAGAGGAGAGAAGTGTGCAAGCCCGAGGCCTATGACCCTAAAAAAGAGACATTAAGACAATACTTTGAGAGGTACTTAGACAAGACACTGTACTGGTCCAAACCAGTCGACTTGCCAGCGATAATTGATACTTTAAAGAGCCACTTACCCTTTCCATACCGAGACAGATTAATAGGAGTACCGGAGAATGACGTTAAGACTTTCTTAAACTTCTTAGATCAAATGGACGTAGTTTATAGAGGCGATTCACGCCATTCAAATTTTACTCATATTAGTAACCAAAATCAGCACCCACCCCAAAGGAACCGTGGTGACGGTGGTTGGTGGAACCATCCCTCCGCGCCGCGACGCAGTACGATGCCTGCGCGCGAAACATATTCAAATGGAAACGTGTATGACGGTAGGAACAACCGCAGAAATTCGTGGAATAATAACAATAGCAACAATAATTATCACCCATATCAAAATGGTAACTACAAGCAAAATGAAAATCACAGACAGTACAACAACATCATCAACAACAACAACAACAACAACAACAGCAATAGGAGACGTAGGAATAACCGGTACAACCCGGGCTACTTTGACAGGAACATGCCATATAACAGACATAATTACCATCAAAACAATAACAATCCCAACAATCACCGACCGAATATGTGGAACACACAACATTCACGCATGACAAATCATAACCCTCCACGGAATCTGCCGCCGTTCCCCAGTACAGTCATGCTCTCCCCGCCACGAAGTAGCAATAACAATTGCGGCGCGCCATCAGCTGACGCGTGGGCGCCAACCGGCCGGAATGTAAACCTAGTGGAGCTGGTCAATGAACCCGGCCAAACACAGCAGACGACGGAAAACAGTCGACGACCGAGCTAAGCGCTCATGCTTCGGTCGTGAGGTGTTGTAAGAGCGCAACGGCTGAGACGGTTTGTTTCCTCAGGTACGACGACAAAATGACGGCAGAACAGGAATTAACAAACCTGTCAGGTTGATGACCTTGTTCTTTTGCGTTCACATCCCAAGTCTACAAAATTAAAACAACTGAACAGAAAATGGCAGCTATTATATTCAGGTCCTTTCACAATAGCAAGCATACCTCACCCAGGTTGTTACTCCCTAGAATACCCGTTATCTCACAAGGAGAGGGGGCTGCATCCCACAGACATTTGAAACCCTTTGTGCACTAAAACAACATAATATAATGATAGCTAAGTCGAACATGAGCAAGTTGCTGTGAAAACGAGATCATAAATATTTGTATTGAATACACGAGCATTAAGTTATACAGCCTAAGAACACAAACATTAATTTATGGAAATTATATACTGTAGTTACACTTTAACACATAATTATGAAGAGAATGTAAACCCAGGTGAGTACACTTACTTAATGAGAAAAGATATTCATATAGGAATGAGGTCTACGCAGGTTACATTGGTTGTTAGTTGTAAATTATAAGGTGAATCAATAATTAGTTATTTCAAGGCACTCTAATGACAGGAGATAATAACTGTTGAAATCAGAAATGACGTAGGTATGTAGCAGAATGAATGAGGACGTAAGAATGAATGATCAGTATGAATGAGTTAATATTTGGGTTAATATAAGAAGGTAAGTTACTGTGAAGTAGTAGATGGAGACAAGAGATTATTTGAGGAAGATGATATTGGAGTTTTATGAGAATGGAAGTGTCAGATGGCCACACGTATGTGATATATTAATGTTTGATGAGGAATATGTTTAATGTATAAGGATATATATGTTATGATGAATATGTGTGTAAGGAATGAGTGAGAATGTTTTGGTAATATTGTGATACATGGAGAAGTGAGTAAACAGTCTACATCTTTAAGATTACATAAGAATTTCAGTTTAAAGAAAACATTTGTGATGAGTTAGAACACGTGAGTACAAGGCTTTAAAGGTGAATCTATTTACAGTGCCCTTGAAAATGAACGAATGCAAGAAAAGCAGAGTGAACATAATGATGATTACAGCTGTTAAAAGAAGTGTAATAAGAATTTGACTCTGAAACACATAAGCTTTAATTTATTTCAGAAGTGTAACTTAGTAACCTTTCGTTAAGTTTTGTTAAGCCATTGTGTGGAAGAAATCATTTATAGTTCGTGTTCAGACAGGAGAATGATATTTTAAGGAACTAAGGTTGAAATATAGTTTTCACACAGCCCTCATGTGAATACATTTGTGTATATGAAAGTGAAATTTAGTGCCATGTTAGCCTTTATTATACTTACACATGACAGAAAACCCTGAGGAAACAAAAGATAGGAGAGTTATTAAGGCCGTTTTGTGATTCGTACAACACCTCCACTTAAGCGAACAGATGACCAAATTTAACTCTACTTTGAAGACAACATTTGACTTTTCAGGTAATGCAAGGTAAGTGCAAAGGAGCAGTGACCACCTGTGCAACCAACATCGAGCAACGGACACTGAGAAAGAGACATTTTACTGTCAATTATAATACTATGTTCTTTATTTATGTTTTATAGAAAGAAATGATATATATACACCACAAACATGATGTTTAACCTTTACTAAAGTAGAAGAAAGTTCATGGTTGAACTCTTGAGAGGAAATTTGGTATGTTATTACATAATACACATTATGAGAGAGACAATCTGTGTGAGATATATTTTCCATTTGTATAGACGATATCCATAAGAAGTGGAGATATCGAGGAAGTACTGAGCAGCTATGTGATTTACTCATGCAAGGATTTGTTAATGTATAATACACTTAGTCATATGGACAGTCAGAACACAAACGGAGAATCTGTCATGATGTTACACTACACAGACTTGACGTAAGGACACATTTACCCATGATTTGGTAAATTGTAAGCACCTCCTTTCACACATCCCTTGAAGGTGATGCAAACGTTATAATGTATTGTGTTCTATTTTTATGTAGTAGCTGTAGGATTTGGTAGTTTATAGGTAGTGAATAGTTTCTTCCAGTCTATCTGTCTTTCTTTATCCATTATCCTACCACCTCCTGCAGCCGGGTATTGTTTGTTTATGGAATGTAAGAATATATTGTGTGACAGTAAACTTTCAGGTATGAATAAAAAGAGATGAATATTGATGGAATTACAAGCCTGGTCAACCACTAGCCAGCCAAGATATGGAATCGAAAGAAAGAAATAAGAAATGAAGGAAAGCCCATGCTTTAAACATTAAGTCTTATATCCCTTGGCACGCCAAAACCTTAATAAGGAAAATCAAAATGACCATAAACCCCAATAAAAGAAAGTAGCCAATGGGACTTAGTATAATTTTTAGTGTAAATATTTCACATGCATATTCTTGTAAATTTGTATATATTTGTGTATGTGTTAAAACTCTGCATATTGTCAACATATTTTGAAATGTGACCACGAAATGTAAGCTTTCATAATTAACGATGTAAACATGCTGGGACACAGTGAACTTTGTTAAAATGTAAATATTGCAAAAAAGTGTTGCAAACTGTGAACGTTATAAACGAGGAATTTTGTGTTGTTTGTGAAACTTATGGTGCATAAACCAAATAACTGTTTGTAAATCGATATGAACTGCAATTTACTTCGACGATAATAAGGATTTTCACACTGCAAATGGAAGTTTGTTGGCAAGTGTAAACAACGTGGTGAAACACCTACCTTTCCAAACATCGACGCCGTTGTTCCTGGCCGGCCTTCAGTTGCTTTGGAGACAATAAACTCAGCGCCTGTCGTAGGCGATGTGGAGGCTAAAAACTACATCGACCATATATGCCCCGGGGACAATAGTCATGAAAACGCACAAGGACCTGGAGTGTTGTGTCGTAACAGAAGACATGGACGTTGCTTCAGATCACGCACACGCTCAATCTTATGGTGTCACCGCACCTAACACGCCATTTATGCTGGAATAACAACTTGTAATGAACACTATGTGAAAGTGAATACTGTTCAAGACTGTCATAACACAGCGATTTTGAAACTGCCGGACGCGAAATTCAGTAATGCTATCGGGCATGCGCAAAGACTACATGCTGCCAGAGATGCATTGGGAAACCAACGCTGGGAGCACACAACATTAACTGCGCTGGCGAGCAGCTTGTTCAAACAACCTGTATGAAAATATATATTAATTGTGTAAAAAGGATCAAAACTGTAATAATTGTATTTAGTATATAGGTTTAGAAAGTAAGTGTTGGCAAAGATTATCCCCTATGAATGCACGTGGCCTTTCCAATGAAAATAAGCATATATTGACTTTTAGGTTTGCTAGCCTGCCACGCTAAATGTTTTAGCGTGACAGTCGAGGGGGCGATGTAGCGGGACTTTGAATTTCGCCGCGCTGCACTCGTTCCCTCAGACACGAATTGTGTCGTCGCAGCGGTATGAGCGCTTGGCGGCAGAGAAAATACTAAAATTGTAACTCTTTTTTGTTTTTCTATCCGTTTCTTCTTTGTCTCTTGATAGCCGAAGCTTAAGGCAGACGTGATCTGATGAAGACGTTAAAAAAACTTTTTAGCTAGTCTTGATCTGATTTTAATGTGTAGACATATTGTGGAAGTTATTAAGAAATTCGGAGGATGCAAGTAGCAAAGTAAATTAAATTGCATACAGTATCAAGATGATTTTAATTGGTATAAGTTAGTGATTCCTGGACGATTGCAAGATTTCGGAGCAGATTTTTCACGCCGAAATGAAGGAGATTTTTGAAGACCTGGACGCCGCACGAAAGAAGACAAGTTAACCTGGTAAAGGATGAACTCTTATCTACGCCACTTCCCCCTGTCAGTTACATTTTGTTATTCTCCGTTTCTTTTCAATAATTTTTGTAGTGGAAATTGGTTTAACTTCTGTTTAAAAACGCCACAAGGACCACCCCAACTATAGCTTTTCTGTAATACGAAGTCCAATCTGTATTTCTTTCTTTCTTTCTTTCCCTTTTTTCACGGTCATTAACGATTTAAAAAAAGAACATTTTCATTTACGTTTTCTTCCAACATTTTCAACCTTTTTCTTTTTCTTTTCTTCTCTCTTTTCTTTTTTAATTAACCACTACACTGCACAACGAGCTATCAATGGCCAAATAAGTTTTGTGTATCTCACTTAAGTGCCTGGGCCATCAGAGTTTTAGAGGCAGAGATCAAGCCAAGGTAGTAATGTTTCAATATCTTTACCAGGGGCAATGATCCTAGTACACACCACAAAACATTATGGACTTTGAAGTCGCTCAAGACTAGGACAGGAGGGGGATGCTGAGAGAGTAATGCAGACAGCACATCCTGGGACACGTCATCATCAGGAGGGAGATCAACATTCCAGACGGTAAAATACTGAAGTGCCCTAATGTGAACAGCCACAGCCTCCAAACGTGTATCCATAGGCACAAGGTCACTGTATACAGAGTCCAGGGCATACATACAAGCTCCACTATCAAGTCGGTGTGATTCTTAAAGTAACTTCAGCAGCCACAAAGGGCATGGTCTTTTGTTCCAGCAAACCACATATCCTGGATGGCAGCATGGAATGCAGTGCATGTGTTCAATAGCTGCCATACCTCAGCCAGGTGGTGGAAAAATCCGTTACAGTTCCACTGGAGGATCCAGTTGTCTGAATGCTGTGGAGGCATGAAGCCAACAGGGTGGGAGGCAGGTTAGGACCCAGGCTCATGTGCTGCCACCAGTTAAGGCGTCAGGGGATCCCCTTACTTCTGAAGCACAATGCCGGGGGAGATCTGCTGCCTCGGGGACCACCAGTATCTCCACCTTGGGCATGAAAGGAGTACATGCAGAGTCCAGTGATGTGGAGGCCACTGGAGTTTCCTTCATCTTGGAGACATTTTCTTGTCCTTCTTGTCCTTCTCCTTAGTAGATGAGGCCTGGGAAGGGGTCCCTGAATTCGTTTCAGGGACAGAGGAAGAATGAGAAGCCAACAGCAGGCAGCATGCCGTTCTTTCAGTCGCCGGCTGGTGTCTGGCTGTGAACCAGCAGGAATTATGGAATGGAGACCTCCCACATCATTGGGTTTGAGCTGCCAGATTTTACAGAAGTGTGTGTCGTGCAGGGAAAGTTGTTCACTGTGGTGTGTGTGCATCAGCTCTGTGCCCCTCCATCCTGACACCCTTCCCACCCATGCCCGGGTTCCCGGGTTCGATTCCCAGCGGGGTTGGGGAATCATGGAATGGAGACCTCCAAGGAACCTCTTCCTAGCTGGAGAAGCTGGAGGAGGACGACATGCCTCTAGCTGGAGAATGAGGTCCAGTACCCCCAGCAGGTGTGGAGCCAGTGCTCAAGTGTATGTAGTGGAAGCACCAGGAGCACCCCTGAGTGCCTGAAGGGGGGGGAGGGGGGAGAAGGGGCAGCTCTGAGGGCTCATTGTAAGAGGCTCAACAGAGAAAAGCATTGTCTAAAGAGAGGGAGATGACATTGCAGTTGTAGTGTAAGATTGTGCCATTTGTATGGGGTTAAGATGCTCATACTTTTTCTCGCCTCCAGGTATGTGAACTTGTCCAGGGTCTTATACTCATGGATTTCCATCTCACACTTAAAAATTGAGGAATCTGGTGAGCACGGAGTGTGAAGTTCGCCACAGTTTACACAGGTGGGAGGTGGGGGGTTAAATGCACAAGGAATGTTCATGTGCATTTGACACCCACAATCCCTGCAGACAGAGGTGGCTGTGCAATGGGGAGATGTACATATGAACTTGATATACAAGAATCTTCTCATACAAGGAGGAGCACAGGGTTTCATATCACACTGGTAGACCTTCACCTTGATCTTCTCAGGCAACTTATCACACTCAAAACCCAAGATGAAGGGGCCAGGTAGCAACTCTGTTTTCCCTTGGTCCCCTATGAACACTACAGATGAAATGCACATCCCATCACTCCAAGTTGGCTCACAGCCAATCGTCAGATTGCAAAAGAAGATCACAGGGAAAGATGATGCCTGGACCATATTGAGAGTCTTGTGGAGAGTGACAGTCATGTCACCCAACTTTTCATGGAAGACCAATACCTCTGACTGGGCAGGAGACGACAATTTAGTCAGGAGGGAACTGTTCATCATATGAGAGCTGATTCCACTTCCCCATATTTATCTTCAAAGTGTCCCACAAAAAATAAAGGCCAAAAAGCTGCCGTTCAGTCCTGGTACATACCAGGAATTGTGGAAGGATTTTGCTCTTTGTCACCTACTCGTGCATTCCACCCATGCCATGGCAAGAGAAGGGAATGCATTGGGGCCATATTTTGTTGCATAACATGAGGCCTTTCCATTTGAAGCGACTGCTGGGTCCATGTGACCACCAGCAGGAGGAAGTGTCAACCGCTTCATGTGAGAACTATCCGCCATGATACCACCAACTCCAAACAGGGGCTCTCCCCAGGGGGGCCACCCAGGTAAAGCAACGGATATCCGGTTAGTAATCCATTCGCAGGAGTCCCCATGCCTGTGTCATGATGGGCACATACTCCATGGCATACATAGGGAGTGAGAAACACAGGCAACCTCCACAATGGGATGGCTACTTTCCTGGGTTTTGGGTGTATTACAGCGACAGGAAGGAAAGGTTAAAAAAAATGGCTCTGAGCACTTTGGGACTTAACATCTATGGTCATCAGTCCCCTAGAACTTAGAACTACTTAAACCTAACCAACCTAAGGACAGCACAAAACACCCAGTCATCACAAGGCAGAGAAAATCCCCGACCCCGCTGGGAATCGAACCCAGGAACCCGGGCGTGGGAGGGAAGGGTGTCAGGATGGAGGGGCACAGAGGTGATGCACACACACCACAGTGAACAACTTTCCCTGCACGACACACACTTCTGTAAAATCTGGCAGCTCAAACCCAATGATGTGGGCCATATAATGGCTAATGGAAGGTTGAGATAGTGCCGAGAGTTAAACTAAAAAGGACCATCCGACAATGTCAGAGGAGGTAAGATACAGCCGAGTGCCGGTTTGCAGCACAGAAAGAGGAAGTAGTGCTGAAAAGACTGGAGCCCCTTTTTGGCCTGCCAAGCACTTACTCATCGAAGATTAAACCACTGGGGCGGGGGGGGGGGGGGGGGGGGGAGGGGGATGGGGAATGGGAGGGAGAGGGAAAGGAGGAGAGAATATTTGGGCGCTAGTAACTTCGTCGTTGAGCGCCTCTAAGATGTTTCCTCTAGGATTAAGAGGTTGACGCTGAAGAGGAATTCGTGGCGGACAGCATCAATCCAGGAGACTGATAAAAAAAGTTACTCGTTTTTGATGCGACGCAAACGCATCCCGTGCTCATGAGTCGTATCAGCATTGTTTCTCATTCAATGTGTGGCTGGAGGTTACTAGGTGACATCCTCATTTGGCCACTCATTCTTTCAAAAAAACCTTTTGCACGAGGGAACTTTCGGTTTCTGTGAAGGGGTCTCCAAGACTGCTCGAGAATGCTCACAATGCTCAACGTCGGTGCATACTGCACATGCACAATAGAGCACCATCACATTTTGATGCTTTTGTAAGGAGATGTATAACGTGTCAATACAATCCGAGATGGATGAGAAGAGCAGGGTCTGTACCTTGGCCTATAAGATCTGCTGACCGCAATGTATCTTATTTTTCTGTGCGTTGTCATCTCAAAAGGGAAGTGTACAGCACTCCCGTTAATACAGCTGAAGCAGAATAGGAATTGTGCAGCCTTGTCTATCTTTGCGAGATGGCTGCAGTATCGCATCCACATGCGAAAACTACACGTGGAATACCTTCTTCAACAAGGAGAAATATACAATGAATCGAAACGTGAAACGTGGTGATGTGGGATCACATTTCTTGTTAAGACAGGCCATTTGTGACGTTTGAGCTCTAACTGGGTCGGGTCGTAATTAAAACGTTTACATTTCGAATACATTTGTGCTAACTAGAACAATATTTTGTAGTGACGTCAATTGCGGGTAGTAGGCCTAACCACAAGTTTGCATTTACCTCAGCACACGACTCATTTCTCATTTACATATAAAAGTGAACTGGAACGGTTTTGCTTCTGTTATCATATAATTTCACCCCTGTCAGTTTATCCACAAATTATGATAGATGCAATACAAAAGGATAATTGAACATAGCTTCAGATAGAGTTATTAATACGTAAACGGCTGTTTTTGCCTGGTGTGATCCTTTGCGTTTTTCTTCTTTTTTTTTAAAAGAAAATAGAAAAAACTACGTCGATGTTCATTGTTCGTCGAGATCTTACCTATTGTAATCAGCCTTCCAGAAGGTGTAAGCATTCTGAAATCTCGATCGAAATGTTTTCCTCCGCCGCTATTAATAACAAGGTCTACGCCTTTAGGATAAGCTTCCAATATTGCGTCCACGTACTTATCCTCATGTCGATAGAGACGGTCTGCACCCAGAGACAGTAATTTTTTGTGCTTTGACTCTGAAGCTGTTCCAAAGATTTTGACACCAGGTACTGTTCTTGCAAGTTTAATCACAGCGGTGCCAACGCTACCTGCAACAAAAAACTTCGTGCTCCTGTAATGCAACTTACCAGTCGGCCTATCCTTCACTAGGTCAGAAAAAGAAAAAGTACGAAAGACAGAAAGAGAAAGAGAGAGAGAGAGAGAGAGAGAGAGAGAGAGAGAGAGGAAAATTACCTTTTAACTGTCAATTAAGGTTTCTTTGTGTATGGTGACCTAATCCTAACTTCAATGTAAGTGTATAACATAGTTAACTGTAGGCAACAATGCTCTTCTTAATAACCATACCTCCAATGGAATCCATGAAAATGGTGTTTGTCCTCTTGGGGCAGCCAAACTCAAACAGACAGAGGTGAGCCACTACGAAGTTAAGACCGAGGCTGACTGCCGTTCTGAGGCTCATCGCGTCCGGGACCACGAAGCAGCACGCCTGTGGCACGTGGACGATGTGGCGGAACAGACCGCCCTGAATTCTCAAGCACAGGACCCGCTGCCCCACCTGCAATAGAGTTTTACTACAAGCTTACTTATTTCTCTCAGTTAACACGTTTGTAAATACTCTATAAATCTTGACACTCATACCTGGAGGTCTCTTACGCCATTACCCACGCCCGTTACGACACCGCAGCACTCACTGCCCATAATCACAGGGAATATGTCATTCCTCATAATTCCCAAGCGCAAGTAATTATCCGTAAAACTCAAACCACAATAGTAAACCTCTACTTCGACATGGCTGTCTGGAATACCATTCTCAATTGGTGTGTCCTCAACCTGGAAGTTAATTTTAAAATAAGGTTATGTATGTCGTTGAACGTCGATGGTTTATTGTCACATCGTGCTGTATCCTCAGTGAAAACATTACTTGGTATCCTGAAACCGAGAGGTTTTTGATCTGTTGACTCCAGAGAATATGCTACAATCGTTACGATTTTTGCAGTCAGTGCTATTAAGTGGTTCACTCTTCTATTTGTTGCATCTAAGGGAAACTATACAAGTCTTGACAATAATACACAGAATATACTGACTTATTCTACTCAAGAAAACCATGCGCTCATTTCTTTTAGATCACAGGTTTTCTACTATCGGCAAATATTCAAAATTGACAAAAGGATAGATTATCCACTGTTGGTCATGATCATCAGCGTTGTATCTTTCAAGAAGAAGTCATATACGTGAGGTTCCTTAAGGACTGCTGCAGCCTTAAGAGCCCACGCCATTGTTTTATCAGTACTGAGTAATCGGTGATTGAGAATATTTAGCAGAAATGAAAACAAACATTATAAGTATCTTATATTGCAAAGAAAAATTAACGATTCCAAAATTTGCTAATTAACCTTTCAAAATTTTTCGCATGAGAAGGATTCTAGTCCCATGCAACAGTTCTACCGACATAAGACACTATATAACTACCAAAACTGTCATACTTTATAATACATATAGATGATGTATGTTTTAAGATACTGCACTTGCCTTGATGCCTTCCATTTTTCCATGTCTGTGTAATGTAACTGACTGGACCATACGAGTTGATTCACCGGCCTCAATCTGAAAATTACATACCAATTAATCAATATGAAGGTTACCTACATTTTCCATAATAATGAATCTGTTGTTTCGTACAGTTTAGTTGGGTTCCAAAGATCAGCTCGACTTTGAAAGAGCCGAACACTTGTAACTGATGTCTGCTTTATAGATCTACTTATGTCAAGAAAAAATACATCAGTAAATTTTTTTAATGTAATGTACGTGCCAGATATTAAAGACGAATTTACATATACTACTAATTTTATACAGGAATTGTTATAACTGATGTAAACTGATTGTAGAAGTCTTCTTGAAAAGCGTTCATCTACCCTCTGGAACAACGTAAAATACGTTGTGGACAAGGTATTAAATTTTCCACAATTTCTAATAAAAGAGAGTTTTAAGGAAGCACAACACCTAGTCTGCGAATGTATGCGTACATTTCCTAATCCCATATTTCTTATGCGCTCCACCTAATGTTTCGTCTTTAATAACATAGCATAAAGTATTGCTGTAGTCCATAATTTGAGTATGAGAAAAAGTTTGTGTTTGTTTCTTTAGCGAAACATCATGGAAGTAAACGTAGCACGCACTGCAACGCATGTGGTTGAGTTAACGGAAGGCAAATTCTACACATTGCTTCAGCGAAGTTAATGAAAGTTGAATATTTTGTTAGGTTTTTATCCACTGTACGATTACGAGCGAGTACGCTGGTACTATTACTTGCGCTGCCGTTACTGAGCTGTCCTTGTAACAGCTCCGTTTGTCATTAGCGTTATGGTTGCCAATTCGACTGGAGAACTTCACATCTTGTAGACCTCTGTAGCAGGATTTCCCATACTATTTCGCGGAACACTGCTGTTCCCCGGGAAGTGAATACGGGCTCCGCGAAAAATTATTATTAAGAAGGCGTTTCCTTTTTTCGGTATTTTGCTGCTACAAACTGTTTTTTAAGTTTATTATTGTTTCTGTGTCATTAGTTATGACTTAAAACTGACGTATTCACCGAATAAAAACGTTTTTCCTCATTTCTTCAAATTTTATTAGCCTTCGAAATAGACAAGATACTACATCAGAGTACCGGGATTCTCAACGTGTTCCGTCAAAGTTTGGAAACCTCTTTTCCAGAGAATAAGTATATTATACTAACCACCTTTGCCTTGGTAGCTGCTACTGTTACGTCTGAGGAACTGAACTTCCGCTGTTTGAGAGGGCTGCATGAAAAACAAGTAATCGTAGGACATTGAACCTTACATTAGTGAGAACGTGCGGAAGTAACGAATAAAGCATAGAAAGAAACATTTTAAATTCCACATCAAAGAGTAACATTTGTTAGTTACGTACCATGTTTACGTTCCAGGTTAGACGCGTGCTCAATGTGACAACCGTCTACAGACACGGCAGCCTGGAACCGCACCAGAGGTTGATCTACTGCTGCTAAAAACTTCAGTTCTGTTGTTGGGTACCTCCCTCTCTATCATCGCCTTGCACCGCCAACTTGTGTTATCGTCTCATTGTCCTTCACATAAGACCACCCACCGTCAGAAATCACTCTGGTTCAGATCTGGTGATCTTGGTGGCCACGCTGTTTGGAATGATCGACCAATGGTTTAGTTTGTTCCAAATGTGTTACGAAGCACCCGAGTGACCTTACGAGCAATGTGAGCTTCGCCTCCTCGTGTATCAAAACAATGGAGTCCAAAGCACCTCTCTCCCATAGAACAGCGATCACATGTTGGCGAAGCAGCACACAGTAACCTGTGTCGCTCACACTGCATATTCTTGGTGTCTGAGTTTCTACCACGTCGACGTACCACTACCGGCACCTAACGGCAAATCATGTCACTACCACTACTAACGACGCAAATTGTGCAGTGCACATTTTAAGTATCATTCCTAGAAAGTTGGGTACCCGTAAGGGAAATAGTTTCAAGCAGAGACACTTTAATTTTAACCACCCTGTGTAATTTTACTCCGAAAGCCACGTCATGTTCTTTGTCGGAGGGTATTTCTACTATCACTATCTCCCGCCCCCCCCTCCCCCCCTCCACACCATTCCTTTGCGTTCTATTCACCAAAGGCACGTAGGAAAAGAATTGTCGGTTGAACTCCATATTAGGGTATATAATTTCTCAAAATTTCTACTCGTGATCATTTCGCGAGAGGTATGTTGAAGATAGTAATACATTGTCAAGGCTTCTTCTAAAGTAATCTCTCGTAGTGTCAAACACAGACGTCTCCGCGTACGCACACCGCCTCATGTAGCGTCTGCCGGTGTAGTTTATCGATCGTCTTCGTAACTCTTTCCCGTCGAATAAACGATCCCCTGACGCTTTTCGTTGGATATACTTTCGCTCTTGTATTAACGTTCTTTGATAAGGGTCTTAGACTGATTAACAATACTCGAGAATCCATCGACCGATTGCTTTGCAAGCCGCTTTGTCATACTGGGGTCGCAAAGATCCTGCAAATATGTGTTTCTAATGCGGTAGCATTTATGTTGCTTTGGACACAGGCAGTTTGCCTTCATTACATCATATGACTTTTAAGCTTCCTGCCAATTTATATTTTTTTCTCTTGTTTCATTGCAGTCATTTAGTCGGCGGCAATCTGTCATAGGTATGTGGTGCTTAACACTGATAAAACGCTTCGCTGCAAAATCTGATCGTAATGCCAGAATCGAAAACGTCTCTTTACGAATGTTAAAGTACCTCAAATTGAAGCGGAAAAATTTTGCTTTCAAAGGATAACAGTACATACCATTCTTATTTCTTGTATCAAATTCTACGTTAACACTTCCTCACGATATCTAGAGCAACCAATGCACGTATTAACATTTAAATTTTAGTTTCTATTTAACACTTAAGACTACAAACGCTTTATTGATTATCTCAGTCTATCACGCTGAAGCGAAAGCCTTTATAACAGCTCAAACACTAGAATGTTTCGCCAAAAAGATGCTACTGATAGAGAATCAAGATAGGGGTTTCTCCACTGATTTTGTAACTACACGCAATCCTCCCACGCCTAAATCGAATAAATACTCACTCTTGCTCTAGAATCCATGGAAAATTTCCGGACTTGTATTTCGTGGCATCTGCAAACTATACAAATGACGTGTGGTGCTACGCAGCTACACGCAACTTTTCTGCGCTAAACCCAAACAACTACTGGCTCCTCGCATTTCTGGCGCATGACCGCTGGCTCGTGTGCATTGACGAGCCTAACCACAAGACAACACCCCAGACGGGAAAAGACGCAGTCAGCTCCGGAAGTTCTAGAGAACCAATTATTCCTATGCGTCGCGAATGACTATGTCATACCGAGTAGAAGCACCCCTTACAAGTCTGACGCCCTCTATTACGGACACACAACAGCGTGATTCCAATACAACATTAATTTATTTCTCTCCAAGGAACGTACATCATGGAATATAAAACATTAATTCAAGGATAATCAATATTTCCAGAGTGTCTATAATTACAAATATCAACCCGCAACACCCTCCCCACCCTGGTCAACTTCTAGAGGAATGACCAGTTGAACGGGACGTGAGATTATGGATCCTTCTGAAGTTCGTAAGGTTACAGTTCGTATTTTCCAATCTCTTCCTTCATGAAGATATTCTATCCGCGCCTTGCTCCAGATGTGTCGTGACGAACATCCTCTTGTAGAAGAACGACATCACCCAGCTGGAGTCTTCTTGAACCTGGCCTTGGTTGATGAGTTTGATGGAAGTTTTTGAGCAGGATCAGATATTCTTTCTTCCACCTGTTCCAGAAGTGTTCTACCATCTTCTGCAGCCGTTGAAATTTCTTGGACACGTCCTTTCTAACTGGTGATTCTGGACCAGTAGATAGTGTTGCGAGTCGATCACCTACAAGGAAGTGTGCGGGCGTCAGTGGCTCAGATTCCTCTCCCCCTTACGTAACTGGTCTAGAGTTCAGTGCTGCTTCTATGCTGACCAGGATTGTGTTGAGACCTCCTTCGTCCAACTGTGACTGTCCTAAAACTTTTTTCAGGCAGCGTTTGATAGATAGTTTGATAGGTAGTTACTGTACGTGTAGTTGTTAAAATAGGAATCGTTGTTTGTACCATGAAGTCTTCGTCTGTTAATTTCTTCTTTTCTGGCAAGGAGTGCTCTTCCGTCTGTAAAATTCGGGGCCACTGTGTTCTATTCTTTGTTAACCAAGCAGGTCCATGGTACCATACAGAAGCATGGTGAAGTTTATCTGCTGTGGTACCTGTGTAGGTTAGATCAGCTGGATTTTCGTCACCAGGGCAGTGCCTCCACTATGACGGATTCGTTAGTCGTTGTATTTCCGTAACACGGTGTGACACAAAGGTTTTCCATCGATTAGGGTAATGTTGTATCCATCCTAAGGCCACAGTTGAGTCAGTCCACAACGTTGCACGACTTGCATTGTAGCTCGTGGCCTTACAGAAATAAAGAAGTAGTCTTGATCCAAGAAATATCGCTAGAAGTTCCAGCCGTGGAACAGTTATTTTTTTGATGGGAGCTAGTCGGTCTTTACTGCAAACTAAATGGACTGATACCATATTTGCTGTGGAGCACCGTACATAAAGGACTGCTCCGTAGGCCTTTTCTGATGCGTCGCAAAGGACATGGAATTCTGGCTCAGTGTTTTCGGATACAACGACCCATCGGGGCATTTTTATGTGTGTACATGATGGCAATGTTGATACCCACATTCGCCAGCGTTTGCTAAGATGAAGGGGTAAAAGCTCATCCCATTCAATTCCTCTTGACTAAATTTCTTGAAAAATTATTTTTGCAGTGAGGGACACAAGCGACAACAAACCTCGTGGGTCATAGAATCTAGCAGTGTTTCGTAGTACTTCTCGCTTAGTGGCAGGACGATTTATAACATTGTCGATAACATTGTTGTGAACAACACTGAGCGTATCAGTCTGTGTGGTCCAGTGGACTCCAAGTACCTCCGTATCTGTAGTGTTTCTGACACCTTCTGATTGCCATATTCCAATAAATTGGCTTTAATTGGTGGCCCACTTTGCCATTGGTAGACTGATCTGTCCCATGAGTGATGTAAGCTCATATTATAAGTTAATTACGGCATTGTCATCTTTAGCACCCGCTACATGTACATATTATCTTCAACAAGTAAAGCAGCTTGCGGAAAATTCGTTTTGCGCATTACAGCAAGTTCTTTCAGCGTGGCTGCAAGAAGAAACGGACTGCAGGTAAGTCCGAAAGGTAGCCGGGTGAAGCGGTATGTAATCCTTCTGTCAGTTGTAATATAGTTTCCTTGTTGATCTACGATTACTTTGTACCAAAAAACCCTCGTGAGATCTCTATCTTTCCTGTGAAGAACTAACTGTAGAAATGCTTGTTTGATGTCGGCAGTTAAGGCTACTTGATGTAGACGATTTCTCAGTTATATTGAAAGAATGCCAGGAAGTAAATTAGGACCTATTTCTAAAGAGACATTCAATGAACGTGCATTCTGGTCGTGCGACGAACCATCAAATACAATCCTCCATTTAATGACACTTTTCTTTATTTACTGCATGATGTGGCAGGTAAAATGTGTCATGCAATTTCTGTGCAGAAGGGGTGACTTCCACATGTTTCTTCTTTATGTGTTCTATCATTTGCACCTCGTAAATTTGTTTCAGTTTCTTGTCCTTCGTAAATTTTTTCTCTAGTGAAGCAAATCTCTTCTCTGCTTGCTGAAGATTATTAGATAACATAACGTTTGGTTTTCTGGCGAAAGGCAACACTCTTCTTTTGTCTTAGATGCAGTAGGATTTTGAGAAATCTTGCAATAACGCCAATTCCTTCTGATTCAGAGTTGTTGTTTCATCTTCTGGGATCCCCATTGTTCTAAATTCCAGAAACGTCGTAGAATATCGGCTGTTGTCGCTGTCTCTAAACTGATGTAGTTTGCCGTCACAAGGTTAGCCGTGGTGCTTGATTTGCTTCCACTAAAAATCCAACCTAGAATGGAAGGTACCAGAACAACTGATGACGTTAGTCGAATCGGAGGGGAATCTTTAACGATTTTCCAATAGTAATCTGCTCCGATAAGAATCTCTATGGGAAGATCTTCTGTACCATCCCTTAGGTGCGCAAACTGAAGTCCCCGTGTGCGTATAAAGGAGTATGTGCTTTCAAACGCAGTCATAGACGTCTTGGAATTAGTCCATATACCCTGTAGTGTGAATTCTACGGCTCTACGATGCGTTGAAGTCGCGGATGGCATTTCAAAGGAGTTGACAGATCGGTCACGACGTTCTATAGTTCTTAAATCTAGCTCATCAATCAGGAACTTGGAAATGAAGCTTGACTGACTACCGCTATCCAGAACGCAGCAAGTAAGTTTGCTTAATCCTGCGGGTCCACTGACCCAAACTCAAGCTGTCTGAAGATAAGTAAAACCTGCAGAACTTACATCGATTCTCCCAACAGATGTAGAGCTAATATGCTGAGAAGATGAATAAGAGGCAGCAATGTCAGTACAGATAGCTTTTTGATGACTTTTCTTGCACTTAGAACACGAGACCTTGCCCTTCTCACTGCAGTTTCTAGCATTATGACCTCGATTTAGACATATAAAACAGCGATTATCTTGCTTTAGTTTATCGATACGTTGTTGGCTGTCAGTTACTATGTTGCAGTCTTGGGCCCAATGAGAGTGAGCTTCGCAAAATACGCAATATGGTTGTACCGGTACTTCTCGTTTAGGCTTACGCAGATTTTTCGCTTGCTTTGAATTTATGTGAATCACTGCTGCAGTGGGCGTGAAGCTAGGAGATGACTGATATTCTGTACGAATCTTTTGTGCAGTGAGAGCACCACGAACTTCTTCCAAAAAGTTAAGTAGTTTCTGTACATCTGTTTCCGCTACTTCGTTTCTTCTAGCATGAATGACCCATTTCTGGCACCAAAATATTACGGACACACAACACCGTGATTCCAATACAACATTAATTTATTTCTCTCCAAGGAACGTACATCTTTGAATATAAAACATTAATTCAAGGATAATCAATATTTCTATAATTACAAATATCAACCCGCAACACCCTCTACGTCATCTGCATGTACACTATACTCTGCAATTCACAATGATGTGCTTGGCAGAGGATTTATCGTACCATTTTTAAGCTTTTTTTTCCACCACTCCACACACTAACAGCGAGTGGGGAAAATGAGCACTTAAATCGTTTCGTGCGAGCTCTGATTCATTATATTATGTTGATTATTTCTTCCTACATAGGTGGGCACCATTGAAACATTTTCGCAATCTGATGAGAAATTTCATAATATGATTCGGCCGCAACGAAAAACGCCTTTGTTTTAGTGATTGTCATTCCAACTCACGTATCATAACCTAGCAATCTCTCCTCTGTATTATGATAGTAAAAAACCAGCTATAGTTCTTTGGACTTCTTTAATGTACTCTGTCAGTCCCATGTGATGCCGATCCTACACTTCACGCGGAGGGCGGACAAGCGAAATGTATGCTGTCTCTTTAGTAGCCATGTTGCATTTTCTTAGTGTTGTGCCAATAAATCGCAGTCTTTTTATTTTCTTTACCCACAACGTTATCTATGTGATCGTTCCAATTTAAGTTACTCGTAATTGTAATCCCCAAGTATTTAAATGAGTTAACAGCCTTTAGATTTGTGTAACCGAAATTTAGCGGATTTTCTTTAGTACTCGTGTACTATAACATACGTTTCACGATTTAGAGTCAATTGCCTCTTTTCACAACTTAAGGATAGCTTGTCTTCATAATTTTGCGATTGGTTTTGATTATCTGATGACTTTAAAATATGGTAAATCACATTATTATCTGCAAACACACTAACAAGCTGCTCAGATTGTCTCCTATCTGGTTAATGTAGATCGGGAACAGCAGAGCCCTTTAACACCTCCTTGGGGAACGGCAGATATTACTTCTGTTTTACTAGTAAACTTTCAATCAGTTACTACAAAGTGTAACCTTTCTGACAAGAAATCACGAATCCAGTCGCGCAACTGAGGCGACACTCCAAAGGCACGCTATTTCATTAGAGGTCGCTTGTGAGGAACGGTTTCAAAAGCCTTCTGGAAGTCTAAAAATATGGAATCAATTTCACATTCCTTGTCATCAGCATTCATTCATTATTTGGTGAGAATAAAGAGCTAAATGTGTTACAAAAGAAAGATGTTTTCTGAATACATATGGACTATTTTTTAATAAATCGTTTCCTTCGGGGTAATTCATAACGTCCAAACACGATATGTGCTCAAAAATCCAACTGCAGATGAAAGTAAGTAATGTGTGTCTGTAATTCAGTGCAGGCTTTCGGAATTCGGCAGTAACTGACAGTGTTTGTTAGGTGAGTCGTGCGTTTCTTTGCCGTAAAGGTATGTGTTTAATTGTGAGCAAAACTTGCAGAAAAGTGGAAATATGTGCAGAAAAACAAATTCTTCTTTCTAATAAAAACTGTCAAGATTTTCACACGATACATTTTTGGTGAGAGGGGAGTGAAGGGAAGAGGGGACGGTGGGGTAGGAGCAGGATAGTGGGACAGGAGGGGGGAAGAGTGGAGGTAAAAGGATGTGTGAGGGAGGGGTGTGTAGATGGTGAGAAAGGGGGGCACGTGAGGAAGCGGGCCTGCGTGAAGAAGCGGGCCTGCGTGAGGAGGAGGAGGAGGAGGATATTAGTGTTTAACGTCCCGTCGACAACGAGGTCATTAGAGACGGAGCACAAGCTCGGATTAAGGAAGGATGGGGAAGGAAATCGGCAGTGCCCTTTCAAAGGAACCATCCCGGCATTCGCCTGAAGCGAGTTAGGGAAATCACGGAAAACCTAAATCAGGATGGCCGGAGACGGGATTGAACCGTCGTCCTCCCGAATGCGAGTCCAGCGTGCTAACCACTGCGCCACCTCGCTCGGTGGACCTGCGTGAGGAAGCGGGCCTGCGTGAGGAAGCGGGGTAAGCGAGAAGCGGGGTAATTGAGAAGTGAGAAAGTAGTAGGTGGAAGAGGGGAGAGGCAGAGTTTCAGGTGTGATATATATGTGTGAGTTTGTGTGTGGGGGGAGAGGGAGAGAGGAGGAGGGGGGGGGAGAGAGATAGATAGATAGATAGATAGATAGAGAGAGAGAGAGAGAGAGAGAGAGAGAGAAGTGTGGTGGGGGGGAAGGGCGGAGCTTTATAGCGACAGTACGGTGATTACTTAAAATTTGACTGTTCTGCAACTGAAGCTTCGTCATTCTGAATTGGCTGAGACTCTAGTAATTAAAGATGGAATGAGTTAAGTTAGACGCTTGACTTTTAGTGGCGCCGTTATAACTTAAGCCCGAATGTACCTCTGTATACGGTCCAATAGTTCACTGCATGCTTAACACCAGTGGAGACGAACCGCAGAAACATTCAGCACTGAGAGGTATTATAAGAAGGCAGAAGCTCTAGATACCAAAAGCAACTCACTAAATTTTTACTGAAGGCAGACACTCTGTAAACGACGGAACCTATCCAGTACCAATAAAAATCTCTTCCGTTAAACAATCTGAAGCGTCGTCAAGTAATAGAGTCCATAACACAGCCAAAGTTTGCTTTTGTGCATTGACCACTTAATCGACGTTGTGAAGGTCGATGGTTTTGTCGACACCATTTAGCGGACTAACAGCTTCCTGGATTCTATTTTTTCGTTTTTTATTTTACTTGTTTTTTACCGAACCTCTAAATTCTGAAGCTTTTAGAGATGCACAATGAGAGTAAGTAAGAAGATTAATCTTCCTTTGATGTCTTGACACCAGGTTCTTTAACCAGGTAGTAGGTAAAGCTGAAGCCATCACCTGTAATGCTGGTTTTCCCACAACTTCAGAATGCATTAATACAGCCGTTTAAAGAGGAGAGGGCGAGGTGGAGAGGGCTACGGTTAACGTAGTCTCAGTAACAACGGCGCAACTGGGTATTTTTTTTACATTTAGAAACTTTATTGAAAATGAAACAAGTGCTGTTTGACGAATATCCCGCGGACTCATAGGAGACTGAGTCCTAAAGCTTTGTATACTCTTACAGTTCTGCAGTTGAACCACTGCGCCAGACACAATACACTTGGGAAACTATGACAGCTTCTAAAGTAAATACCACTATTAATAACTTAGTCTTTTAGAGAGCGCCGCTATTTTTACGTGCTTCAACATAGTCAAACTTAGTACTTCATATTTAATTTTCCGACCAGTCACATTCACGGAAACAGTACTATGGCCCAGAGCACTATGGGACTCAACTGCTGAGGCCATTAGTCACGGAAACAGTACTGGCGTGGTTTACGAAACATAAATGTAGACCACTCCATCTGACCAACCATGTACCCCGTTTCACTATTCGGCTTGGATAGGGAATAGGAGAGTAAAATTTCACATCCCCTCAAAACCGTAAGCTACTTGATACGGAACGGTACCTCAGTTATATCAAGACAGTGAAGGATATCAGCAGTGCTCCTTTAAAAGATCCATGTCGGATTTTATTTCTAATGCCTTCTATACAGTCAGTGCTGCGATGTTACAGTGAAAGATTTCTCACCTTTGTGAAGTGAGACTGTACTGCACAGAAATGCTTCTTGTAACAATATCTACTAAGACGATGTACCCTCAGCGTTACTGATTCACTTCAGAGAACCTTGCATGACAATATTCCACCTGGTATTAAAAGCATGTCACACAGGAGAAATACTCTCAGATTTTAAAAAGAAAGTAATAACTACGATTCCAAAGAAGACAATTGCTGGAAGGACTGGATATTACCAAACCACCACTTAAGTAAGTCTTGGTTGCAAAATACTGAGACGAGTTATTTAAAGAAAAATTAAAATACTGGCAGAATTCAACCTTACGTGAGATTTTTGAGAAATGTACGAACACGCTATGCAACTGACTTAGAAGATAGACTGAAGGAAGAGAAACCTACGTTTATAACATTTGTACATTTAGAGAAAGCTTTGACAATATTGCAGGTATCACAGATAATGTACGGAAAGCGAAAGGCTATCTACAATATGCACAGAAACCAGACTGCAATTATAAAAGCTTAAGTATATGAAAAGCAGGCAGTAGAGAAGGAAAGACAGACAGGACTGCAATCTCTCCCTCTTTTTTATTCAGTCTGTACTTGGAGCAAACAGTCAAGGAAGCGAAGGAGAAATTGGTAGAAGGATTTAATGTTTATGGGTTAGAAACAAATACTTTGAGGTTTGCTAGTGACAAAGGATCTGTAAGATCAATTGAACTGAATGCGTAATGTCTTGAAAAGTGGTTGTAAAATGAATAACAACAAAAGCGAAATACAGGTAATGAATTGTAGTTGAGTTAAATCAGGTGATTCTGTGGGAATTGATCAGGAAAAAGTAGTAAATTAAATTTGTTTATGGGTCAGTGCAATAACCGACGATGGCAGAAGTAGGATACGAAATTCAGAGTGTAAACAGCAAGAAAAGAGTTTCAGAAATGAGAATTACTTTAACACGAATATAAATTTAAACATTAGGAACTGTTTGTCGGAAGTGCTCCCTTGTAAAGTGGTGAAAGGTGGATAACACAAACTTAGACAAGAAGAAAATACTAGTATTTAAAATGTGATGCTACAGGAGACATTAAGGTGTTAAGACGACCACCACCACCATCACCACCAAAACCACAACCACAACCGACAACTTCCAACAAGTAATTCTAAGGTTTTTTCTGCGTGTTCTCAATTTTTATCCATATAGATTCCCTACTTCGAGGACTACAAACAACATTCTTTCTCAGAAATAAAAAAGGTAAGTGTTAACTAGCAGCAGCGAAATTTATATTATGTAAGGTTTTAAGACTATTGTGTGATAGTATAGAGTTCATTAAGGATGTTCGCCGTTGGTTCCAGTGCGACTGTAGAAAGAAAGAAAGAAAGAAAGAAACAAGAAAAAGTTTGCATCGAGCTCATTTGAATACAGCAGCAGCTCAGTAGGGTTTGGTTAGGGCAGAAAACAAGTGGTTTTGTCTCAGGTAACTTTCTTGTACGCAAGAAATGACGGAAAAATTAGATAAAAAGAATAGCACGGCAGCGGTCATCCTTTTACAAATACGACTCCAGTTTTTAAGTTGTTTTTCCCTTGATTTATAAAGCATGAAAATACCCATGTAAGACGCATTTTAGTTCTAAAGACAAAGAAAATGTAACAGTGAAAGCAAAAATAATCTTCGATAGGAGCTAACATTATTTACATTATCCTTACAATAGAGCTAACAGCGCTCATTCTACGTAAAAGTCTTAAGAATGGGAAAACAATAAAAAAGTAATACATTCGTTAACATGCAAATGAGCTGAGTCACATGCAAACCTGCACTTGTGTCCAGTGTACGCGTCATGCCCCCACTGTTGGGCGGTGACACATTAATATATATAGAATAGCATAGACGCTAAGTTGAAAACGATTTATCTTACCACTAAAGGTGCAAAGAATCGTAGAGGATTAACTTCCATGGCTCACTGGACTTTTTCTGAAAAAAAAAAAAAAAGAGTAAATATTCATTATATATTAAACTTCGTGCAACTTGTGACAATAGCGTAGAAAATAAGTCTTAAATACAAACGATATACATACCAGTGCCTACAAGCAATGTTCACTGTGGCACAGTACACACATTTATTTAACAACCACATGACAATATACAAGAAGCCCACTTATTCAAAATGTAAAATTATAATCTATACCTCACCTCCAATTCAGAGAATGAGATACTTAACTGTCAGGAGTACTGTATTATCCTACCTCTAAGAATCCCCATTACAATTCATTTTCAAAACTCTGTTGATGTAACTATTTGTAAAGCCTCTTTTTTTCCATCAAGGTCATCGGTTGTTTCCGCTATGCGTTAATGTTGCTCCCAAAGCGTACTGAATTTTTTTCTTTTGTATGTATACAGGATATCGGAAGAACTGACGTAGCACGAAATCAACGCCCCATTTAAAACCTTCCCTAATATGTGACTGTAATGGAAAGTTGGTGGACCCATCATTCAGCCACTGTTGCAAGGGATCGTCATTAGAGTGATGTAAACGTACGTCATATTCGTAAATTTCGACTCCGATAGTGTGCGAAACGATAGTCTACAGAGCAACATATCAGTCGCATGGCCGTGTAAGTTTTAAAATGGTTCAAATGCCTCTCAACAATATGGGACTTAACATCTGATATCATCAGTCCCCTAGACTTAGAACTACTTAAACGTAACTAACCTAAGGGCATCACGCACATCCATACCCGAGGCAGGATTCGAACCTGCAACCGTAGCAGCAGCGTGGTTCCGGACTGAAGTGCCTAGAACCGGTCGGTCACTTCGGCCGGCGTGTAACTTTTATTGAGGTCAACGGCCACGGGTGATTACGACGTAAATGATTCCAAAGATACTAGCCGAGATTTAATTGAGGTTTAAAATACTATTGTCAAACTAATTCACCTGCTTGTTCTTGAAAACATGATGCTGAGAGCTGTCCATTCTCCCACGCACGTAATAATGGCTTACGTTGGGCGTACTGTATTAGTGTTATCTGTCAATATTGGATGAGTAACTTTACAGGTTGGAGGGGCCGGCCACTCAGTGTTCTGATCAAACAAAAGCAATGACTGGATCTAATGCTTTCTTGGCAATACCTTTTCATAATGAAAATGGTAACAGCGGACTTCATTCAACTGCTGTGAGATCTGTATGACAGAATGCTTCACCTCACTGTTCTCTGTAACCATCCTCTGTTCAAACCTAATCACTTCTCTTACTCATTCTCACATTAATCTTCTATCGTCGTGGCTCATTTTTCCTGTTCTTGTTTACATTTAGATCCGCAATCCGACACGTTACACAAAACGGACGTTGAAGCCCTAGGCCTCTGAACCATTCCGTTCCACATGATACTGTGTTATAAAAATACGTACCTATCATTCATATAATTCTAAACAAATTAGACCTTAGGACGGCAGCGTAATTGAATGAATTGGAAGAGAAACGCGGGAAGATTAACGATTGAAAGAAACGTCATGCAAATTAATCGTGAATTAATCTTACTTTGTAGCAGAGTGCGTGCTGTTTCAAATATTTCAGGAATATAAAAGTTGTATTATGTGCCTAAATGTCAGACCTTATCTTGCCAGCATAATAAAA
The DNA here is from genome assembly GCF_021461395.2 of Schistocerca americana. Lineage (NCBI taxonomy): Eukaryota > Metazoa > Arthropoda > Insecta > Orthoptera > Acrididae > Schistocerca > Schistocerca americana. The sequence goes on from NC_060122.1 coordinate 698,331,593, forward strand.
GTATTACGCCTTACGGCCCACGAAACTTTACAAGCCTCCTCCACACTTTAAATTTCGTTGCCTGGCTCACAGTTTTAATCCGTGGGTAAGTTCCAAGCAATCGTATATTACCAAAGTGAAATGTTCCTTAGAAAATGGGTCTCTAAGAGTCGTTCATATAAAGTGTGACATAAATGTTAAAATACGTTAAAAGCGCGATTTACTCCTTGGAGCCTGGCGCATCCGAGCACTCGAATGCAGCCGATGTAATACGACAACAGTTACCGATGGAATAGGGGTCCTGTCAGGTTCATATAGCATCGCAGATGGAATTAGCATCAAGTAAAATACTATTCTCAAAGATATTTTTCTTCGTAACATGAGTCGCTTGTAGTGAACAGTCAATGTACGTGCTTGTCTCTCGTCTGCTTAACTTGTCATTTCGCTTTCTTTATATGAAGCAAAACATGAGAGCTTGAAAACTACAAACATTTCTATAGAAAAGCTTCGAAAGTAATCCCAATCGTGCAAAAAACGCTTCTATTAGGAAGCGGAAGCCAGTAAATCGACATAATTTCGTCAAAATGAGAGTGAAGCAAAGCTCTGGCATTGCCGATTGAACTGGTGTCTAGTTTCAATATTAAAGAACGCAGCCTGAAATTTTAAATGTTTGCTATTTCCAAACATTTTTTTCACATTGGCGGGAACTGTAACACATGCAGTTTTATTTTACGTTTTCGTAACTTCAGAGTCTGCGTTTTTTCTACTGTAATAGGTAGTACTTTGCGACATATTTTAACTTCAATTTTTGGTGCAAGTTTTTATAACGTCATTTTCGTGGCAAACTGACTTATTTCTGAGTGCCGCCATTTTGTTAAAAACTATTTTTTAATGTCCCTATGTATTAAATTAGAAATTATCATCATTTTCAAAGCAGTTTTTGAAATTTTGTCCTAGACTGGAAACAGTGGCGTTGAGACCTCCTACTAACAGCCCTCTCACTCCGCGAAGGCCTTTCGTTGAAGTCGTGTGGTGTCCTCTGGATGCAAGTTTTTTTTTTCTTTAAAGAATTCATAATACAATCGTAAGGGTGTACGATAAAGTTCTAAGGTAAGTTTTGTAAATTGTTTGTTATTTTGTTGAAAACATCGTGAGTGTCGGTTCCAAAATAGAGCTTCACCCTGGTCTACCCTTTCAAACAAAACTTTGTTGAACAGACAACTGATATTAAATGGAAGTGGCAGATTGAGTTATTCAGTAACTCACAACCGCTGCTAAGTAATTTCTCTGAACTTGAGACTGCGTGACAGTAGAACTGCTTAACGAACAAAATGTTTAATTTTTGCATCAGTTCTGACCTCATACACGGAGTGCACGTTTCATTTTTAATACTGAATCAAGTTACTATCGAAAAGAAACAAGAATGTAAGACAGGATAAATGATATACTGAAGAAAGCAATGGCAAAAATATTGTAATACGTGTGCCCTAAGGCTGAATAGGTGTCATACTATAAATACAAAGGGTCGGAGCTCCTTTCTCCACCCGTTCTGCCACTACTTCGTCTGATAGTGAATGCGACAGGTAGACTTGCGACGCGGTTCAGTCCACGCCAAACTGCGTCCTCCGGTCCAGTCATATTTAACAGAAGTCAGTATTCTTGTCGCAGGAATGGAAGGTCATACGATTTCTAATAAGGGTCTGTGCTTTGTAAATCTTCTGGTAGAGGACGCCTTCAGTTAGGGAAATCCAAGAATATGACTAAAAAAAAAGTTGGCATAGTGAAATTAGACGAAAACTGCCATCAATGGGCGATAGCGCGGTAATAACTGAAGCGTCGGAACAGTTCTTCGAGCAACACTGAAATGCAGACAGACAACAACAGCAACAACGCGGACATCACAATGCTTTAAATACGCTAAGAGAAGAGTGACAATAACATCTACGACTACTTTAGTACTTTGCAATGTCTGTTTTATAGTAAAGTGAGAGCACTAAAGCCTCTCACTTATTTGGTGCTAATAGTGTGTGTCACTTATTTTGGAGCATAATATTGTCATCAGATACATTATTATTGATAAAAGGTTGTGGCGCTTTCATGTACTAGTCGAGACTGTTTAGAATATTTACTCGCGAGACGCCTGGATTGATCTGAAAGTGACTTCAATAAGTAGATCATTGCGGTAATGTTAATGTGCCCGTAACGTCTCGTGAAAACTGTTCTGTGCCAATAAGTCTAAGGCAGAAAATATGTGACAAGAGATTTTCATGCCGTTGTGGTTAATGAAGTGATAATAAGAAATGAAATTGTTGCTATTTACTGTATATATCTATTAGTCCTGACAAGATTAGAGCCAAATAACAAGGCATCCTACAAATTTTACATATTGAAAGTGGTCTACATGTAATATAGAATCCAACATTTAGAATTAACTGCGACACAAATAATGAGAACAATAGCAGGTCCAGGAGAGAAAAACAGTTTTTATTCTTTGTTGAAATTTAGAACAAAGAAATTACAGGTGAGCACATTTAAACTATGAGCGTTAGTGGCAATGGATGTAAGAGAAGGTTTGAAAGAGGGAGAGAAACAAGTAATGAAGCTTAGGAGAGCAGGACGTGGCATGACTGACTATAAAATGTGAACGGAAGGCAGCATGACTGGGAGGAGATGACAGTATTTGCTTTACTGTTTGACAGAGTAAAACTTCCCTTAGTTATTCAATTTTAGGGAAAAATGCTATGAAGCTGAAAGGAGAAAGTGCTTTGGATGCCTATTAAACAGAGTTGGGAATCGCATTGTGCACAGCGGGCGGGGTAGATTGTTCCAGGGGCAGAGAGCCGCAACGAACTAGGAGAATAAGATATGAGAATGTTCTTGTTTTAACTATGGGCTTAGCTAGGGTTCTAGGTTATTACAAGCAAAGCGAGCACATGACAAAAAAAAACAGTTCTCAATTTATAGTTTTCTGGTTCGGTTCTCCCTGGTGCAGGAACCTCTCTCTCTTTTGTCAGGTGACTGTCAACAGCATCGATATACCTGAAAAAACGCATGATACACACTGCGCTGTCTTACAGTGTATTCATTCACATCCGGGAGGTTACGATCACGAATCATCTTCACAGTGGAGAAATATCTATTGTGTTAGCTTCACATGTTATACATGCTATTCAACCAGAACAGTATACCCCGTGGCTGACTTGAAAACGTCAGAAAATTAATTCTCATGGCGGCTGATGGTTTAAAGTCGGCTATGGTGTATACTTTTCTGATTCAATAACATATGTGACAAATTGTCACAATATATATTTTTCCACTCTGGAGATGGTCCGTGATCGAAACCGTTTGGCAATAAATATGTTGTAAGACAGCATAGTGTGTATCATTCACTTCTCTAGTCTTTAATGTTGCGAGCATTAGGTGATGAATTAAGTGGACTACGATGTAAGGATGTAGACAGTGTGGTATGCGGAAGTTTGGGTCGGTCGAGGGAGCGTGAACGGATAGCCTAAGTGATTACGGTGACCGCTCGCGAAAATCGGGAAATCCGGGTTAGAGTCCCGGTCCGCCACAAGTTTTCACGTGCCACTATTGGATAGTATATCTATACCTAATACAGTTGAAGTCAAGCAGTCTTGTTAGTGAATTAATTTCGAAGTATTTCTCAGATTATTATTATTATTATTATTATTATTATTATTATTATTATTAGTAGTAGTAGTAGAAAATCAAATGCTAATATTAACACTAGAATGCAACACGCTCCCATTATAAATTTACATGTGCTTCATTTTTCTGCATACTGCAGAGCAATGCGTATTTGCCAAAGGTAAATGGCCACCAAAACAGTATTAACAGAAGCTAATTAAATGTTTTGTTATGGTCTTCAGTCCGAAGACTGGTTTGATGCAGCTGTCCATTCTATTCTATCCGTGAAAACATCATCTCCGAATAACTACTGCAACCTACATACTGCTGAATCTGCTTGCTGTATTCATTTCTACGTCTCTCTGTATGGCTTTTATCTGCCCCCCCTCCCCCCCCTAAAACAAAAAACAAAAAAAAAAAAACAAAAAACAAAAAAAACACTGTCTCTCTCTCTCTCTCTCTCTCTCTCTCTCTCTCTCTCTCTCTCTCTCTCTCCTCTCTCTCTCTCTAATACTAAACTGGTGATGCTTTGATGTCTAAGAATGTGTCCTAACAACCCATCTAGTCAGGTTGTGATAGAAATTTCTTTTCTCCCCAATTCCATTCAGTACATCATTATCAGTTATGTGATCTACCCGTCTTATCAGCATTCTTCCGTAGCACCACATTTTAAAAGCTTCTATTCTCTTCTTATGTAAATTGATTATCGTCCTTGTTTCACTTCCATACGTGGGTACTCTCCACATTAATACCTTCAGAAAATACTTCCTGACAAATTTATGTTCGACGTTAACGAATTTGTCTTTCTCCGAAACATTTTTCTTGTGATTGCCAGTCTACGTTTTGTATCCTATCTACTTTGGCCATCACCAGTTATTTTTCTGCTCAAAAAGTAAAACGCATCCACCACTTCAAGTTTCTCATTTCCTAATCTAATTCCCTCTGCATCACCTGATTTAATTCGACTGCATTCCGTTATACTTGTTTTGATATCTGATCTGAAGTTACAAATACGCACGATCTCGCTCGACAAATAATCTTTAATCAAAGGCTAATCTTACCAGAACAACATCTGACTTCCGTTCGCATGCTATCACCAGTGATAAACAGCTGACTGCACTAGCGCCCGTTTGTTTGGAAGACAAGGAACTTGGGCACTAATCGAATGCTGTTGCAAGACTGACTGGTGGTGTATCACGTGAGTGCTAGTTGGATTTCCTCCAGTAGAGGAAGTTCCATCCACATCAGGAAACGGCGGGCAGTACGAGTACACTAATTTATATCACGCGGAATTCGAAGATGGTCAAAAGCTGATTCTGAAATACGAAACTCTTATTTCCTCGTTCGCCACTAATTGTATAAGTGGCTATTTCGAATCAGAGTCATCCATACCTCTGAGAGCGAAATCGAAGTTTGATTTGTCAACCAATGAATTCTTCAGCTGTCCTTTCTAAATGAAAATTACGAGTAACAACCTTTTCTTTTTACCTTATGAATTTTCAGGTGGTGTCAACATGGTTTGTTAACATATGTATTATTATTTCCCTATATCTGATAGCAGTATTCCTGTTTATCCCTTACGCGTTATATGGCCTACAAACACGTCTGAAGAGATCAAAAATAGGCCGACGTATGTAGTGGGAGAGCCTACAATAACAGGAAAAGTGAAAACGAAATTTGTTCAGAAGTTTTACTGGTAGTGCCGTGTACATCTCACAAAAGAGCAGAAGTACAACTGAGGCATTTTTAACAATGAAACACTTATTCCTATAGTTTCTTAGTGAATAAAATACTTATTTTGTGAAGCAATATTGGTATTTATTACCACGGGCACGTTTTCGTTTAGCTATGAGAAGTTTCCAGTGGATGATTTGAAATATTGCACAGTTTCCTCATATTAATTATTTATTCAAACCTGTTCATACCTTGATGTTTGCATATAATGCAATGGTACAAAGAGTTAATTTTACATTTCCTGACGATCTAGTTTAGCAGGCATTCAGTATTTTAAGACCTTAATTGTGAAATTGCTTCTGAGGCGCTGGACACTTTTTTGCAAGATCGGGGCTGAAATCCTCTCCTGTCAAGTAGGTTTCTATGTTCTCGGTTTTCTTAAATCGATTACAGTTAATGGCGGGACTAACCCTTTGAAATGAAGACAACCGATGTTTTTCTCAATTCTTGTCCTATACAATGTAGTGCTATGATTATACTGACCTCGTCGTCCGCGGGACTTTGTATTAAAAAAATCCTCTTACATTTCGCTTGCGAACGTTTGTCATTGTAATTATTCGGTTCTGTGAAGACTGTGTGACGTTTATACGTCACTGAAGATCTGTTCGCAAGTATAATTTCAAGTGCAGATCAGTTGGTCTGATCACTAGTACAGTTTCCTTTTCATCCGCTCACAGTACATAAGAAAACCTCTTGTTACAAGAAAAACTAACAATTTCAGCGCCAATGAAGCAATATAGATCACAAATTGGAAATGTATGGTAAGGACTATGGGACCAAAATGCTGAGGTCATCGGTCCCTAGGCTTACGCACTACTTCATCTAACTGAAACTAACTTACGCTAAGGACACCGCACATACACACCCATGCCCGAGGGAGGACTCTAACTTTCGACGGAGGGAGCCGCGCGAACCGTGACAAGACGCTATAGATCGCAAGTCAAGCGCAAAACGCGTTTTCTGCCCATTAAAACTTTCATGTAGCTACTGTGTAAAATGTTGACCACGACTAATTTGTTTGTTTTGATGCAGTAGTTTCAGTGTTCACTGACATTGTGTTAAGGAGCATAGAATAGTTCACAGATGTGTGCCACTCAACTCCCATTGAGCAACAATTTCGCCTCGTATGTGCACTGGAAGCATTATTTTACATACTGCAGTAAATACTGTTAAACAGTGACCGCCCGCAGCTGCCACTAAATCTATATCATTTTATAAACTGAAGTCCCCAGTCGCGTTTTTATGTCTGTATCTTAGGGATAATCTCAGGAACTACTGTAGAGATTTTGATAAGACTTTCACTAATAGACTAATTTACACCCAAGGTTTGTGTGTATAATTTATTATCGCCGCGCCAGTCAATTCGTTCGGGCGTAATTCGTTAGAGCTACCGTTGCGAAGCCGCATTGCGCATATATGTGAAAGCTCTCACTCTGCTTTTGTGAAGGCTTATTTTTAACTTTTTTGGTTATTTTGATAACCCAGTCTTTTTAAACTTTTTTACCCTTTCCTCCTCTTTCTCAGTTTTTCTATTTGAATGGAAAACTGTGGTAAATGACTTGAAATAAAATTTATGATAGGCCCTTTGCAGATGTTATGTTGCACACATTTATTCCCACAACGTTTATGTCATCATGATGCAGTCTTATAGAAGACTTTGGTGTACATCCAGCAGGAACTAAAGCGATGAAGAAAGAGATCACAGGATCTGAAAATGTGATACTGGATTTATCCAGGAGCTGGATAAATGCAGCAATCTCTTCTTTCCTTCAGTTACGATATTTCAAGTTATCTCGAATCATATTACAAACCCGTATGTAAAAAAGCCTTCATGTTGACCATTTACAGGTTGTGTTTCGTTTATTAATACATGTATGAATTCGTAATCACTACCCATTACTATTTACGTACTACGCAAATTGAGATTCTTCTACGGAACAGAAGCTGTCAAAAAAAAACATTTTCAGTTTGTTTTCTAATTTAAATTTGCTATCTGTTAGATGTTTTATATCACTGGGTAAGTGATGAGAAATTTTGGTGGCAGCGTTGTACACTAGAGTCTGCCATTGTTCCATTTCAGCTATAGTTGTTCATTTACAACGAACTTGATGAGGGAATAAATATATTGTAAAAAAAAAACACCATCCGAACAGGTCTTGAAGGCCCAACGGTACCAACCGGCCGCCATATCATACTCAGCCAAAAGTCGTCACCGGATGCAGATGAGCGTGTGGTCAGCATACCGCTCTCCCGATCGTTGTCAGTTTTCGTGACTTGTGCGTCTACTTCTCAGTCAAGTTGCTCATCAATTGGCCTGACAAGGGCTGAGTGCTTCCCGCTTGCCAACATAACCCGGCAGACCCGAATGGTGACCCATCCAAGTGCTAGTCAAGCCCGACAACGCATGACTTCAGTGATCTGACAGAAACCGTTGTTATTATTGCGGCAGGGCCGTTGACAAATATACTGGAAAGCAGTAGTCAAAAAGGCTAACTCCTTAAGCAGACGTCTACAAGATGATCTTGGGTGAGTGCCACATATTATTCTTGGAAAGGCGACATTTATGATGAGTTGGAGACCGCAGGGAACCGTTGTTTTGAGAATAATTTAATTATCCGGTACAACTACATTTATTTCTAACGAAATTACCGGCTTCGGTAGGCATCGACCCGCCTCAGCTTGCAAAATACAGGCCACGATTCAGTTCCACTAATGCAAAAACAACTGATAAAACCAGTAATTTCGTTAGAAATAAATGTGATTTTCCAGAATAGTTATTCTCAATCATACCGCTCTTTTTCCGGCAACGAATTCTTTCTTAAAGCTGAGATGTTCCTGCACACTATTTTCTGCATCATGCAGAGAATCGGAAAACGGTATGTTGCTTGATTTTTTTGGGTATATATGCTTATTTAGGCTTTATTGACTTAATCAGTACCTCTACAAATAATTGCATTTATGTATAATTCACATAATTTATAAAGACCTTTTTACATTTGATGTTCTACTCATCTCCTGACGTTTTAGAAGGATTATACCTACGATATACTACATGAACAAACCTATTTTAGGCGCACAAAGTTTCAAAAATTATTGAAGTTTTGTGTACTGACAACGGATAAGAATTCCAGAGATTACAAACACATCAATAACAGTTCCAAAGGTACACGACCCACAACCACAAAAATATCTTTTAGTAAAGAACTAGCTGTCAAGCATGAATTTCTAAAAGTATCGGATAGAAAAAAAAATTATTATAATGTAAGCGCAAAAGCAAATTTTCGCACAGCTTTAAAACTTTGCTTAAAATAGTATTACGGTCAACACTTACAGACAACAGTAATGGTGTATGCGAAGTTGACACACTCCATCTACAAAGTCAGGACGCGAATACATCAAATATAAAAAAATCTTTATAAATTATATATTATGTAAATTACAAAGAAATGCGATTGTTTGCATATGTATTGATGAAGGCAACAAAGCTGAAATAGCTTATATACCATAATAAAAATCAAGCATCATACTGTTTTCCAGTTCTCTGTATAATATCCGACTGTTACATGATATAGGCTGCAGGTCCCACAATAAACAAAATTCTGTATATCAATAGATGAAAAAAGGCAAAGTTAACTTGCTGGTGTTGCGTGCAAAGATATGCAATAACTCGAAGTGGAAATGTTGAGTGATCCGAGTTACTTTAGAAGTCAGTTTTTTGGAAATGAACAGGGCGACCATGAATGTCAGTTGATATGGAGATGTGCCATCTCTGAACTACTGTGAAGCACCAAAAACCACCACATATGAAACTGTTTATCGAGCGAGGTGGTATACTGGGAACACACCGAACTCGTATTCGGGACCGAGCGATATGGCGCAGTGGTAATCACACTGGACTCGCATTCAGGAGGACGGCGGTTCAAATCCACACAAAACCATCTTGATTTAGGTTTCCCATGATTTCCCTAAATCGCTCCAGACAAATCTCGAAATGGTTCCTATGAAAGGGCACAGCCGATTTCCCCGTCCTTGACTCAATCCGAGATTGTGCTCCGCCCCTAATGACCTCGATCTCGACGAGACGTTAAATCGAATCTTCCTTCCCTCTTTCGTATTTGGGAAGGCAGCGGTTCAAATCCTATACGGCGATGAAAACTTAGGTTTTCTATGATTTTCTTAAATCCCTTAAGGCGAATACAAGGATGATTCGTCTGAAATGAGGATCCGCTTCCCCTCACCGCCCTTCCCTAAGCCACTAAACCGAACTTGTGCCACTTCTCTAATGACCTTGTCGTCGACTGAACGCTAAACCGTGATCTCCCTGCTTCTGCTGCTGCTTTCCATTGCATACTTCGGCTGCAGGTAGTGTTTCCAGGTGTCCCGATTTTCGGTGGATGTCCCGCTTCTGCGGGTGTGATGACCCTACCACCGAAAGCATTGTAAGGGACACAAAATGCTCAACTTTGCGGCAGTGCTAGCAATTTGATATACAATACTGGCCATCACAATTGCTACACCACGAAGATGACGTGCCACAGACGCGAAATTTAACCGACAGGAAGAAGATGCTATGATATGCAAATTATTAGCTTTTCAGAGCATTCACACAAGTTTGGAGCCGGTGGCGACACCTACAACGTGCTGACATGAGGAAAGTTTCCAACCGATTTCTCATACACAAACAGCAGTTGAACGGCGTTGCCTGGTGAAACGTTGTTGTGATGCCTCGTATAAGGAGGAGAAATGCGTACCATCACGTTTCCGACTTTGATAAAGGTCGGATTGTAGCCTATCGCGATTGCGGTTTATCGTATCGCGACATTGCTGCTCGCGTTGGTCGACATCCAATGAGTGTTAGCAGAATATGGAATCGGGGGGTTCAGGAGGGTAATACGGAACGCCGTGCTGGATCCCAACGGCATAGTATCACCAGCAGTCGAGATGACAGGCATCTTATCCGCATGGCTATAACAGATCGAGCAGCCACTTCTCGATCCCTGAGTCAAGAGATGGGGACGTTTGCAAGACAACGACCATCTACACGAACAGTTCGACGACGTTTGCAGCAGCATGGACTATCAGCTCAGAGACGATAGCTGCGGTTACCCTTGACGCTGCATCACAGACTGTAGCGCCTGCGATGGTGTACTCAACGACGAACCTGGGAGCACGAATTGCAAAACGTCATTTTTTCGGATGAATCTAGGTTCTGTTTACAGCATCATGATGGTCGCATCCGTGTTTGACATCGAGGTGAACGCACATTGGAAGCGTGTATTCGTCATCGCCATACTGGCGTGATGGTATGGGGTTCGATTGGTTACACGTCTCGGTCACCTCTTGTTCGCACTGACGGAACTTTGAACAGTGGACGTTACGTTTCAGATGTGTTACGAACCGTGGCTCTACCCTTCATTCGATCCCTGCGAAACCCTACATTTCAGCAGGATATCACGACCGCATGTTGCAGGTCCTGTACGGACCTTTCTGGATACAGATAATGTTCGAATGCTGCCCTGGCCAGCACATTCTCCAGATCTCTCACCAATTGAAAACGTCTGGTAAATGGTGGCCGAGCAACTGGCTCGTCACAATACGCTAGTCACTACTCTTGATGAACTGTGGTATCGTGTTGAAGCTGCATGGGCAGCTGTAAATGTACGCGCCATCCAAGCTCTGTTTGACTCAATGCGCAGGCGTATCAAGGTCGTTATTACGGCCAGAGGTAGTTGTTCTGGGTACTGATTTCCCAGGATCTATGCAGCCAAATTGCTTGAAAATGTAATCACATTTAAGTTCTAGTATAATATTTTTGTCCAATTAATACCCGTTTATCATCTGCATTTCTTCCTGGTGTAGCAATTTTAATGGCCAGTGGTGTATCAGATTAAACCATACGATTCTAAACACCTTTACAAGTTTTATATCACACATTTTTGGGACTTGAAAAGGTCTATGGAACATAGTTTCATCCGATTAAAGCTCCTGTGCGTTGGTTTCAGGCAGAACTACCCCTTTAATTCTGTGCTGAGGTTCAATTCCAATACAGTTATTGAGCCTCTGTAATGCTCTATGTTCGCTTCGCCGTACCGGCAACGCATCATATGACGACGCGAAAAGTTTATTGCGTCCCTCAAAGGGGTCGACCCATGAATTGACCGAGTCGAAAAATCCATATGTCCGATGGAAGGTCGTGTGGGAAAAGATAAGGACGGGCCTGAAGCACATTGATGTTCAGTCCAAGTGGTATGTAACTATCAGTTGCAAACAGGTGACACAATCACCGGATCAACATGGCAGACTCAACCACCTCCGGCGGAACACCAGACATGGATGCACATCATCTATCCTGTGGTGAGGCCGGTGGCATCTGGCACCTGTTTCGAAAAATCCTGGCCTATTTTTTCCGAATGTCGCCGGTAAATATTGATCCACAGGCCATCCTTTTCCCTTATCAGACCTACTAACGTCGTACGAAAGCCAATGTAGTCGCATGGATCAAAGGACACGGGGTTCTTTACCTGTTTCTGAATGATACCAAAGACGTCTTGGATTTCTGGAATTACTTGAAAGAAAGGAATACCAAAACCGTTCGCATCCCGAAGTATCAACAGTTCTTTTCAAATGACCTAGGCAGTGCTTTCCGCGGCCCTCCGTGTAACTGGAACCTCCCAGGCAGTAGACGACACCCGTCCGCGAACTGAAGACTCCTAACATGCAGAACCCCATTCTGGGGAGCTAATGCATCTCCCCCTGAAGACGTACCAGACAGATACCCCCTTGAGAGGCTTTGTTTATTTCTTGTTCCTTCCATTCCATTGTCGTCGTACTGAGCATTTCGCCGTTAAGAAACACATAAATAGAAATAAAACAAAAAAGATACTATCTATCTGTATTTTCAATATGCTTCACCCTTCCTTCACCAAAAGTCAGACCCGGCAGTTGGAGATACGGGGGACAATGTGGCCAGGCCTCGAGTCCGACCCCTGGCCACTCTGCCCCCCCCCCCCCAAAACACAGCTGCCGTAAGTTAAATTAAAAGAAAGGAAAGCAGTATATGCGCGTTCGAATCCCGACCTTGGTATAAATTTTCATCCGTCGCTTCAGCCTGCTTATATGCTCATACATGTTTGAGACTCGAAAAGGTCTCTGGAACCATATAGTTTCATTTGATGTTTGCAGTTGTAAGCATTCCGGAAAATTCGAGCATCTGGCGTATTGGTTAGCGTATCTGCTTAGTGAGCAGGAACATGGGATTGAATCAAGGCCTTGGTATAAATTTTCATTCGTCTTTACAGCCTTTATATAAATATGTTATTTCAAAAATGGTAACGTAAATTGCAGTTTAAAAAAGAGCGCGTGGATGGCAACATTTAAGAAGGAATACGGTACGCTCGAACGTCTCATTCATAAAATTAGTGATTATCTACACAGGCCAATGAACTGAAAGGGCGACACAGCGCATATCGCAATTGTACTCTTCGAAGACACTTATCCGTGTGGCTTCCATTGCGGTGTTATTACCGCCGCGCCCCTCTTTTCTGAGCAGTGTTTCAACTTCTGCACCCCTCTGCCCATTGACTGCCCGCAACTTCTTTTGGAGCACCAATTAGTAACCCCATTCCATGGCTGTGACTACTCATCTCTCCCGCCCATTTGTTCGTTTCGTGCTTTTGTTTACAGCGGGAAACAAAACGCCGGAGGGTTTTAGATATATGCACGATGTCCATCGATGTTTCCAACTCATTCGGTGGAAACGCGATTGGTAAGTAATTTATAGAATTTGTTTATGTTTGGAAACACGATAAATACAAACTATTTTAAAGTAGCCACATGTCGGTTAAAGACACTAGCCTAAACATCGACCCGTCTTACGTTTCACTGGAGTTCTTAGTAAAAGCAAATCATACAATTCTGTACAACGCGACTGTTTCTTTATATTTTATCTTTTAATGAGAGTTTCTTGTATTTTTTTTTTAGATGAACTTGCCATAGATGTCAGGACGACAACTCTTTCATTCCCTGATCTTTATCCCGTATCGGTAACTTCCGGATTTGGCAGTGTTTGAAGCAGAGGGGGGTCTTCCAGCTCATGGTACGTAATTCTGTGTACTTCAAGTACGTCTCCGTCTACTGCAAATGTTTTCCAAAAGTTTCCGCATCGCGGGACCATTATTCACCTAATCGGACAACTCCTAAAATATCCATCCTAGCTGGCACACCGACCCTTCTCGTCGGACAGATTCCACCCGGGATCGGCGCACCTCCCTGAATCACGGAAGTGGCATGCTATCGCGCGAACCTGTCCGGGCGCGTGTCTGGAAGACTAATCATAGGTCTACTTTTCACATTTTTACAAAATATCTTTTATTACCAGCTAAAAGTTGATATTTTTGATGACCAAAAAATTCAAATGGCTCTGAGCACTATGGGACTTACTATCTGTGGTCATCAGTCCCCTAGAACTTAGAACTACTTAAACCTAAGTAACCTAAGGACATCACACACATCCATGCCCGAGGCAGGATTCGAACCTGCGACCGTAGTGGTCACGCGGTTCCAGACTGATGCGCCTAGGTCCGCACGGCCACACAGGCCGGCTTTCATGACCAGAACAATACTTTTGCGTGTAGGTGCACCAATTTTGTTCATAATATACTACCAGAAAACATTAAATATAAACCTAAAGATCCCTCTCCAAGTCCCGATTTCCTGCAAATTGGATCTCTCAACACTAGCTGCAAGTCTCAACGAAAAATCTCGTTGACACTTGATGTAAGCGACATTCACATCTGTTAATGGGTACGAGACACGCAGTGTAGTTTTTCTGTGCTAATGCGTTTTGTTTTAAGCTTGTTCGTCATCATCAAGCTTAATCTGTTGCCTTTTCTATGCATTTCTATCTACGTATATCTCATGGTCACGTGGATTAAGTGCACTTCTCAGTCCTTTTCCTTTTGGTGTTCCTGATTTATTTATAAGACTGGAGCTATAATTACTCTTGCAAATAATCGCTATTTTTACGAATACATCTACAATAGAGGAAAATATTGATTGGAAATATGTAAAATTGAGGGAAAACGACGAAATATGTAATATCACGAAAAAGACTTTCAAAATTACATAAACTGACTGAGAACACATAAAATTATAGTAAAAAGTACCATGAAATGCAGCGAATTGAGGTGGGTTGGGAATACCCAGACACTCAGAGAAAAGCTTAAAAATTTTTCTCTGGCTGCATTCAGTTTCAAGCGCCCCCCCCCCGTCCCCCCCTGAAAACTACGTAGGATTTCGTAACACATACTTAATAAAGGCGACATACGCTTCACACAGATGCGCTATATTAAAGCAGGCGAATCGTATATATCCCAGTAACTGTTTCTCACACATGCAGTTGGATATAGAAATTACCGAATTACAGTTGGTTCTCACAAGCAATGTTATTCCTTACATACTAAGGAGAAGAATCAAAGTTTTTTCCACATTTAAGCCATTCCATAGAGTGTTCTGTAGGAGAGTGGACTGATGCCATATATATATCTCCCTTAATTTTGTGATTGCGGTGTGTTCGATAGACGTGGTGTTAGAAGGAAATTGTCATATTATCGTAACACGAGCAAAACTACTTAATATCAGATCAGGACTTCTTTGTACAAGAGCAATGCTGCCAGATCCGTGTAGCTGCTACAGTTAACAGCAGGAATACTGTAACATTTCCTTTGGCTACTGATCGTGATGCTTACTTCCTCTTAAGAAGTTGCTGCCTCTTCGTGTGCATTTTCGTGTAGCATGGTGTGGGTGGTATCTCACTGTATGAGCTATCGAAAGTATTCATGTCGGTTTTTATTCGCTCTATTTCCTAGTGAAACAGAGCCGCATCTGTCAAAAGTGACACTACTGCTATTAATGATAGCATGAATGACGCGTGAAGTGTGGTTGAGGGTACGGACGTTTCCGACTTAAAAAGGCATATAAAATCCATTAATTTCCTAAGAGACAGAACAGTTGGTTTTCAAGCAGTTCGAGCGGCGTATCTACACTTATGATGCCTTACTAAGACACCAGAATAGTGCAGGTGGAAGTAGTTTTATCATTTTAAGGTTTGTCACCATAGTGATTGTGGTAGGAAACTTGCGGGGTGGTTCAATATCCTAAGAGACAGAGCAGTTGGTTTGTAAGCAGTTCGAGCGGCGGATATGCACTTATGATGCCTTCCTAAGACACCGGAGTAGAACAGGAGGAAGTAGTTCTATCATTTTAAAGTTTGTCACCATATTGACTGGGGTAGGAAACTTGCAGGGTGGTGGAATGTCTCATGTCGGGCAAATATATCCTGCATTAGAGTATTAAAAGCGTTAGATTCCTCACAACTAATATTTTGGAAACCGTATGGCTTTAACAATATAGGATTTTTAGGGGAAGAACCGTGTAGCCATAGGAGTGTGTGCTTATGCTCAATGATCATTTCTCTCATGCAGGTAACTTTTCGGTACTGACTCCAGACAGAGGAATAATACTTCAGAAATGATAGCACAGTTAACAAACATGAAATGTTTTAAACACCATCTGTCTGGAGCTCCATCTTCTTAACCGTCTGCTATTTCACCACAACGCTATCATGTCTACTACACACCGATAAGAGGTGCTACCCTCCTCGACATGCACCTACCTGGAGAGACCTTGTGCATTTGCGGGGGGGGGGGGGGGGTGATGTGGGTAAGATTGGTGCGGAACTGTCTTCGCCGAACAGCAGTTATGGGCCCTGTTCCTTGACGAGACGTGGAATGTAATGGGTGTAGGACCCTCACACGTCTGGTCAGTTGCAGATTAAATTGGCGACCGTTTTCCATGGAGGACTGGTCAAGGACAGTGTGGGAGGGATCTGTTCATCTCAGACTTTATCCTACGAATACGAGAACACTGCGACACCCATCCACGCAGGAAAGATGGCCAGTCGCAATCGTAAATTCTGCACTATGATCGATGCGCGGGAAATATGTTGCATCGGTATAGGATGCTGTCTGTTATACTTTGGTGTATATAGCCGAACAGACGAACTGTACAGTTGTCTATCAGGATTCGCACTCTAGTATATGGTATTTGCAAAGTAGAGTAGGAGTGATTTCGCGATGATACAGAAACTGGGAAGTACTGTGCTGTGTCATTGGCTGGCGTCGAAATTACAGAACAACTGGTAAATTTGCTAAAATTGATCGTGTTATCAAATGCAGTGCATATTACACTACGTCGGCCAATATCAACGGTGCCTTTCACGTCGCATTCTCCACTGGTATGCTGTTCATTACCACATAATGATTGACTGATACCACTTGGTTGAGATGGAGAGAAACTTGGTGGAACACTGGACATCTGCTACTTGTCACTGTGGAGCATGGGATTAAATGTACTTCGAACGTGGATTAGTCACTGGATACCTTCTGTGCAAGAAATCCATCTGTGATATTTCAACCCTTATAAAGCTATCCAAGACGACAGTTGATGATGTTATTGTGAAATGGAAACGCAAATGAATAACCACAGATAAACCAAGACTAGGCAGCCATCTTGTTTGGAAGGAGAGGGTCTGTCGAGCATTGCGAAGAGTGGTTGTAAGAAATGGCGTGAACCCGTGAGTTCCAAGGCGCTACCAGCAGTCCAGCTAGCACAATGACCGTGCGCAGGGAGTTAAAAAGATTAGCGTGCAGTGGTCGAGTAGCTCTTCATAAGCCCCACATTTCTGCAGTCAGCGCTAAGCGACGCATGAGGTGGTGTAAAGAGCGACGGCACCGGACTGTGGGTTTCTGGAAACGAGTGATTTGAAGGGCTGAATCACGGTGCACCTTGTAGTGGGTGGTGTCGTGTGACTAGGGCCTCCCGTAGGACAGACCGTTCGCCGGGCGTAAGTCTTTCGATCTGACGCCATTTCGGTGACTTTCGCGTCGATGTGGATGAAATGATGATGATTAGGACAACACAAAACCCAGTCCCTGAGCGGAGAAAATCTCAGACCCAGTCAGGAATCTAACCCGGGCCCTTACGATTGACATTCTGTCACGCTGGCCACTCAGCTACCTGGGACGGACACACCTTGTAGTAATCCCACGGAAGGTTTTGTGTTTGGTAAATCTTACTTCAGCTGTCACGCGTATCTCTGTAATTATATTTGTTTTGTACAGCTGTTTCCAATTGTACCGTTTCAAGTCAACATATGTCAAGAAGAAACTTGACAATCATTTCATACACTACTGCTGTTACCGTCTGATAGACATCACTCAGTTTCTGCCCGATCTTCTCTTTTATGTACAGACAACTTAATAAATTCAACATATTTATAATAAAGCTCCCTGGTTGATTAAAATTGTGTGCCGGACCGAGACACAAACTCGGAACCTTTGCCTTTTGCGGGCAAGTGCTCTACCATCAAATTTCATTATGTATATTTATAATAGTTCAAATACTAGTAACTTGAAAACACAATACTAATGTTCCACAATTAATTCAATACTAAACGTAAATTCAGTTAAAATTCATGGCTGTACGAAGATTGTTGTAAAACGACATGTGATATTTTATGTGGAAGAGCATGTATTTCCTGCTGGTAAAAGCTCTTGTCCTGTAGGCGTAACCATGTTTTCATTGCATGACTGACACTCTGGTCAGCTTCAAAGAGTGTTCCCCGTAGAGATGCAAGTTCCCCAAAGAGATGCAAGTCCAAGGGTGCCAGGTCTGGAATGTAGGGTGGATGAGGCAATGATGTGACAGGACGTCCCGAACGTGGCTGATCATGGAGGTCTGTTTCTGCATTTCCTGAGGCTGTAACTTTCTTTACCCATCGCCCAACTGCACTATCAACTGCAGCATCGCCATACATTGCACACAAACGTTTATGAATGTTCAGCACGGTTTCTTTTTCTGAACACAGAATTCAATAACAGCACGCTGCTTGTAACGTGAGTCGTATGTAGACGCCACTTTGACGCTGTACTACGGCTCTGCCGGTAGATGTGGCCGAGCAGTTCTAGGCGCTTCAGTCCGGAACCGTGCGACTGCTACGGTAGCAGGTTCGAATCCTGCCTCGGGCATGGATGTGTTTGAAGTGCTTAGTTAGTTAGGTTTAAGTAGTTCTAAGTTCTAGGGGACTTATGACCTCAGATGTTAAGTCCCATAGTGCTCAGAGCCATTTGAACCATTTGAATTACGGCTCTGCAATCTCCCAGAACGGTTCGAAACTCCACCGGCGCACAGAACGAACATCAAATGTGGAGCATCAAAAAGGACGTTTGTCTATGTATGTTAATGCCTTTTAAAAAAATGTGGGGCTTTACTTATTGAACAGCCCCCGTATCTAATTGTGAGAGAAATAATGATCGGTTACTGATACTTTAATAAGTGTGAGTGATGGACGTATGTTTGCTCATTAATGGCCGAGTCTGGATTTGTTGATTGGTGTTTATCAGTATCCACAATTTCAAGTAATGTTAGTTTTCTGCATTTAGTTCCTTTATGGAGAACATTACGTTTGATGTCTTATGAATAACATTCATTTTG
This sequence comes from Schistocerca americana, assembly GCF_021461395.2. Classification (NCBI taxonomy): domain Eukaryota; kingdom Metazoa; phylum Arthropoda; class Insecta; order Orthoptera; family Acrididae; genus Schistocerca; species Schistocerca americana. The sequence continues at coordinate 698,350,505 of NC_060122.1, forward strand.
AGCATGTTCAGCAAACGGTGGAATCTTTCTATTTCCATCTCCAACTCCTTTCACGCTCAGTGAGTCTAGTAGCCGAAAGCCGATTCAATACGAACTACTACATAAATAATTGTGGAACATGAATACTAGGTATTCAAGTTGTCTATGTTCCTCCAAGAACCTACGGAATATTCCAAAAACAGTTAAAACATTCTTAATATTACACAAAAGATCCAGTGTAGTAACACCGATGCTTGACGAGGCAGAATTGAGGGAAACGACGTGTAGATTAGGCAAAAGTAATACTCTAGCACTGAATTATTTTGGCGAAACAGCAGCAACTGTAGAGCTAGCACTTTACGGGTGTTCATTGACAGTGACCTTTGGCCAATGACGTCCAGGCAGTCCGTCGTTTTAGTCATTTTACGTCAGTTTAGTCATTCAAGCATATTAAATAAAGATTAGAGTATGATGCTGTACATTAGCGACCTAGCGCAAACGGTCAATTCAAGAAGATTTGGATATCTATTAGCGTAATGAAGTTTCCACAATTAGAATAGTTGATTGTTCTTGTAAAGTACTTCAGTTTTATTTGAAACTTAGCGAAGCGCAATAAACTTACACTGTTAAAGAACGTTTTGAACATTTTTCTGTTTTGGTTCTTGTTTTGGTTTTTCCTGCTAATAAACAGCACGTGGCTATCAAAGCACCAGACTTCTAGTAGCACCAATCCACTGCCAGATGCCGTTATCCGTCCCACGCAGCGCTTCAAGATTGGCAAGCAAACCTACCCAAGGGATACACTTCGATTTTGTCGGCTTTCAATGTGTTGTAGTGTAGAGAGACACATATTTATTTGTAAGTACCCATATGGCCGTAAGGGGGATGAAACACCTCCTTGAAAAAAACTGAGTTTAATATTTCCGAGTGAATACAGATATTAAGAAATAATTTTACATAAAAGTTCTGAGGTTTCTGATGTACGCTAAAATGTTGAAAAAGGCACTTTTTTTCGAAACCTCTCCACCCTATCCACTATTTTTTCATTTCGATATTTGACTGATAGCAAAATGTATAGCATCGTTAATACCAAGTTCAATAGTATATGATCAAGTGGTATTAGAAAGACCCATTTGTCAGCAGTAAGCTATAAATATCTCTATCACAGTACGTGTGCACGATGTGTGTCCGCTTCAATGCGAATTGTCATGTTGCGTTGTTTAACAAGTCTTTCCCATGTGGATATATTTTAAATATATGATCTACATATATTTTTCACGTATGTATTACACTAATTTTACGGGGTATAAAGTATCGTGTATTGTCTTTATGCTTTCTTTATATATTCGGTGTATTTTTTGCATTCATGTAGCAACCTTTTCAGATTTAATTGTTGTAATTGAACAACAAAGGCGCAGAACCGTTCGGGTAAAAAAAAAAAAAAAAAAAAAATTGCTGCCACGTGGGATTAGCCGAGCGGTCTAGGGCGCTGCAGTCATGGACTGTGTGGCTGGTTCCGGCGGAGGTTCGAGTCCTCCCTCGGGCATGGGTGTGTGTGTGTTTTTCCTTAGGACAATTTAGGTCAGGTAGGTTAAGTAGTGTGTAAGCTTAGGGACTGATGACCTTAGTCCCATAAGATTTCACACACATCTGAACATTACAAAAAAAAAAAAAATACAGAATGAGCTTTGATATAGAAATGCTGCTAGCTTACTTCTGGAAAATACGTCTCTCGAATACCACTTCATCATACGAGGGGCGTTTGAAACGTCTGTGCAAAGTCCGAGGGATGGCAGCACCGGGGTGTGTCGAGGTCATTTTTAGTTAGTAGGATCTTTGCATAGAGCGCACACCAAGTTTCAGCCATATTGATCTATTTCTTTGTGTTTGGCATTCGTGTGAATCAAGGAAGTCGAGTGACTGCCAAAAAATGGACGAAAAAGAATTTCGTGTGGTGATTTAACATTACTTTATGAAAGACAAAACGCCTCAGGAGACTAAAGAGAAGCTTGATAAACATCGCTTGGACTCTGCGCCTTCGATTAGAAGAGTTTATAAGTGGTTTAAAGATTTTCGGAGTGGCCATGTGGGCACAAGTGATGCTGAACGTTCTGGACGCCCTGTGGAGGTTATGACTCCAGAAATCATTGATAAAATCCATGATATGGTGATGGATGACAGAAGAACTAAGTTGCGTGAGACTGCTAGTGCTGTGTGCATCTCGAATGAACGGGTACATAATATTTTGCATAAACATTTGGGGAATGAGATATCCGCATGATGGGTTCCGCGATTGCTCACGTTTGACCAAAAACGGAATCGTGTGAAGTGTTGCAAGGATGGTTTGCAGCTGTTCAGGAAGAATCCACAGGACTTTAAGAGTCGTTTCGTCACTGTGGATGAAACATGGATACATTACTATACTATACTCCTGAGACCAAATAACAATCTAAACTATGGGTTACGAACGGAGATTCTGCACCAAAAATGGCTAAGACCATTCCTTCGGCCAGAAAGGTTATGGTGACTGTCTTTTTGGATAATCCTCATCGACTATCTAGAAAAGGGTAGAACTATTACAGGTGAATACTATTCATCCGATTGGACCGCAAAAAAGTCCTTTTCCGTCACGACATTGCACCAGCACACACCTCAGCAGTTGCGGTCAAAAAATTAATAGGAAAAGGATTCTAACTCTTTTCACGTTCCCCCTAATCTCCAGACTTAGCTCCCTCGGATCACTAACACAATTTGAAAAAATGGCTGGCGGGACAAAGATTTTATTAAAACGAGTAGGTAATTGTAGCAACTAATAGCTATTTTGTAGACTTGGACAATTCCTATTATTCAGAAGGAATCAACAAATTAGCACAGCGTTGGACGAAGTATACAAGTCTAAAAGGAGACTACGTCGAAAAATTAAAAAGGCTTACTCCAAACACGTAAGAAGTTTTTATTTTTGCACGGACTTTTCAAACGCCCTCGTATATAGTTTAATTTGTTATTACCGATGGAATACGTTTTAGTATTGGACAAACATCGAAATGAAAAACAAAATGGTGGGTGAGAGGCGACTTCGAAAAAAAAAAAAAAAAAAAAAAAAAAAAATACTCCTTCGACAAATCTGGTTGCACCATTGTAACGGACATCAAAATTCATATAACTTTTATTTGAAGCTTTTCCCTTAATATGTGTTACCGTTTAAACGGTATTCATTCAGAAGTATTAAAGTCAGTCTTTTGAAGTGGGTTTTTCACCCACTTATGGGCCGTATGGGGACGTATACAAACATTTGTCTCCTTTTTTTTTTTTTTTTTTTTTTTTTTTTTTTTTTTTGCTCTTCACTACAGCATATCCGAAACAGATCAAAGTTGATGTTTATCCCTTGAGTAGAGTTACCGGTCAGCAGCCTGAGCTTTGCCTTTCCGACGGGGCAACAGACTGTATCAGATGCCAGCTTAATGGCGTCTGTTGGGATCCGAATTCGTGGCAAAAGAGACAACTGACCTGCAGACACAAGCGACGTCCACTGAAACCCACTTCGTTCTTACACCTTGCATGTTTCACAGTGTAACTTGTTTGAAAGAAACGTTTGTTGCTGTAAACTGAACCGGATTCAATTCTTTAATTTGTGCGTGTTTATATTACAATCCAGAACAATGCAAGTTGCGTAATTACGAAAAGTATCTAATAAAATGAAACCCCAAAATTATTTGAAACTGTATAATTGTTTTTGAGTTAACTTTTATCAAATTAATTAGAAAACTGAAAATTGTATACTGAATGAGCTGTTCTGTGCAACTGTGTATCGCGAAGTGCGGTGAACAGTTCTACAACGCGCGATGTCATAGTGCTTGAGTTACCGTTCCAACACACAAAGGTAACAGAATAATTCTTCATAAATTCACCGATCGAGTTTTGAAAGAATAAATGTCCAAATTGCCTCTACCAGAAATGCCCTGTAAATTCATGTACGCAAACTGACAAAATAAAGTTCCACACGTTAAGTGACGAACATGCGAATGTAACACTGCACTCTAAGAATTTCTGCATAAGGAATGAAATTTTAACTATATTTTACCTAAATTGAACCTGATGACAATTTTTAAATGCAAAGCTTAACTGTGAATGATCTCGTTGTATCCTGACTGATGTTAAACTGGCCCTAACAAATTTTCGTGGCTTTCCTGTGGCAACAAACTCTGTACTGCTCGTAGGCTGTGAACATTAAAATACAGCGCTGCAGCAGACAAGCTGGAAAGAAAGGATAGCCGTGTGCCATACAATGCAAGGACATGCAGCTATGATAGGCATGGATATGTGCCACTCAGAGTAATGTGGTGGCACAATTGCAAAAACAAAACTTGGATGAGGAGACGATGGAAGAAATTAAAATGATTGAATTCACAGAATGATTAGAAAGAGCCTAATATTCAAAAAGTATGTCGCAAAATTGTGATACCTTAACAGCTACACTATCTTTACAAAAATCACTTCTTATTAACAAAAACATTTCTCTGCTCGGAAATTATTACAGAAATGGAAACGGTGTGGTAAATCTACAGCTTCTGAGTGCAAACCATGTAAGCAGACAATTGTGCTTAATCACGTTTTGACAATCGAATTACCCCAAGCCAAAAAAGAAAATTCCTAAAACTTTTCCTTTCTCAAACACATCATAAATTACGTACAAGTAAGCAATTCAGCGACAATATTACCTGAAAATCTTCACACTTCTGAAATTAAACTGTACAAAATCGTATTTCCAAAATTCAGCATCTTCTGCATTTGCATCTCTGGTCTCTACTAGCTATTCCCAGACCGTTCAGTACAATGACAAAAGCCGACTCTCTCTCACTTCATTCTGAATGCTACCAATAACGACAAAGGTACTAAGAACCAACGATCACATTCCTTGCACTCAGGGCTTTTGCTGCGTAAAGTGTCGATTTCTGAAGACTTCTGTTTGAAAAATATCCAGTATAAAGATATGAAGTACAACATATCGATTGAAAATAGATCTCACATTACTTCCACTGCATACCAAAGATAGGCTATAAACCTTTAAACTGCAGTTCCTTGCCGTACCGTAGATGGGCACAAATGCAGTTTGTTGAATTGTGCCATAAACTTAGAGCGTTATAGTACTTGGTAGGTTTCAACATACAAGACAGAATTAAATACAAAATACAGTTCAGTAATTGTAACGACACGAAAAAAATAAATTTGAAAAGCAAATTACAGTTATTTGGGAAGCATCTCTAATGAAAATGGAAGTTTTGCTGGAAAATACTGATATCACAGAAAAAGCAAGACTTCAAAGTAGCCGGCCAGAGTGGCCGAGCGGTTCTAGGCGCTTCAGTCTAGAACCGCGCGACAGCTACGGTCGCAGGTTCGAATCCTGCCTCGGGCATGGATGTGTGCGATGTCCGTAGGTTGTTAGGTTTAAGTAGTTTTAAGTTCTAGGGGACTGATGATCTCAGAAGTTAAGTCCCATAGTGCTCAGAGCCATTTGAACCATTTGAACTTCAAAGCAAAGTTAAGGTATTTGTCAGGAACAGATTTAACAAACATCTACAATCATCATTAAGTGTAGTATAATATGACTCAGACTGATTATAATCTCTCTGAATCGTTGAGAAAACTGACCGGATAGACAGAAAGGAGTGATTAAGCATTCTAAAGAGTAAAAATGAAACTGGAGGCATCAGAAGACAAGTGAATTAGGTCGCGGACCTTTAACGGCATACATTTTGAAAATCATTAAAGGGAAAACGAGATAGGAAAAGCAGAGATAGAAGATGATAAGGTATATCCTAAGAAGAGCTAACCGAAAGAGTTGGGAACATGACCTCTTGGAACGCAATGTTCAGCTGAAAACTGTTCCGGCAGATATATGTTTGTTACGTTTACATCATCCACCTTTACTATTCTGCTTTATAAGTGCGTCACGACGATAACTGAAGGCCTAACCTCGTATGATCACTAGCTTACGTCATTTGTTACATGTTACGCAGTCTCATTTTTAAACTCCAGAGGACTCTTTCTTCCTGCTTTTGTGATGATAGTAAATCTAAATAAATTCATATACACTGTGCTTATATTTTACGAACGGCTGCCTTATACTGTCACATGAGGCAAAAGTGACAGTATGAATTCGATAATTCAAGTACATTTCTCGAAAATGCTGATTTGCAAGTGAGAATGGAGGTAGGTTTACAGAAAATGTTTTTTATGTATTCATGTTTACTCTGTTTCGGATAACAACACTATAAACATGAAAAAATCCGTAAGAGACTTAGTAGATGTAAGTCTGTGAGATTTGGCTTACACAAATACAAAACAAAGGGAAAAATTGAGGATATGGGATAGGAAAACAAGATATTTACTTCTGGTTTTAATCAGTTGTATTTAATATTATTTCACATGACAAAAGTTACCATTTTAGCTATTAGTCATTGACTGTCCTCAGAAAACGTTCTTGACGTTTTTGCGAGTTTGTGCCGATCATACAACTTTAAAAGTTATAGAATGTGTGGTTTAAAATTAGTGTCTATAATGACATACCAGACGTAATTCTACTTCAGTTAGTGTCTCTCCATTTTCTTTATTTCATAATTGTCAAAACGGTGTTGCGTTGTTACCCAGAGAAGTTACGACACTCGTGTCTTATTGCACGGAAAATGTGAAAGAACGCTATGTCATAAATTAAGTACAGCATGACCATTAACTTGCGAAAATATAACCAAAATTTTCTTTTTTTACAAAGGATACGCTTATTGGTTTAATAAGCCATCTGCAACGTAAATGAATCTAAGAAATCTATCTTGAGAAAAAACTTAATTTCGAAGAAAAAGTGTCGAAGATTGAGTTTAGGCGCTGGAATGTATGTGGTGAACGAAGGAGGGAAGTACAATATCCTAGAGGACCTACCTACCACCGGGAACAAAATTTGAAAATCCGAAAATACCAAGCGTTAGCATGACGACTTCAACTCATTTGTTTTGAACATTCGAGGTGGCTTGGGGCTGCTTGTTGTTCACCATAAATGTGTTAGGTTTTGATATGCTGAAATGAGCAACTCTTGCTGCTCGTTTTAGTTAGTTATTAAGCGTAATTAAAACCACCTTTTTTGTTTTCAAATGTGTATCATTTGATAACTTGTAATTGCTTCAGTTTGGAAAAAATTTAGTTTTAGGACACATTAAAATTTTAATTTACAGTTCTAGCTGAATTATTTACGCCGATCGAGCACCATGTAACCTGAAACCCTCACCTGAGCCTTGTCAATGTGCGCTGACTTCTGTCGTTTCCTCTGCGACCTTATCTTTTGGTAACTCAGGGTGGTAGGATTGAACTACTTTTGGGTCCGTTGAGGAATAGTCTAGGTCTAAAGGTTAAAGAGATAGTTAAAATTAAGACTATTATAATACATTTGAACATCATAATATCAGGAAAAAAAATTGGAGTAGGTGAGCTACATTGACTATCATTGTTGCATACCATTTACTTTCCGCCAATGCTCCGAACTTTATTTCAATTCTAAAGTTTGCTTTTTCGTTTGTTTGCAATGATCAGGTTCTCCGGTTTGAAATATTTCACTGCCATTGTATTTTTATTATACAAGTAGCCAATATTATTCCTACAAGCTCTATTGTTTGATATTTTACAAGCAACACAAAATACTGATAACAAATTAATGATGAGAGGCACTGCGCACCACATTTTTCGATAATACCGGAGCCTATAATGACTATAAGTAAAGCACGTTGCATGCTAAACCAATAAATTAGCAACTGTGTAGTGATTACAGAAACACTTTCTCGATGTAAGGGATTTCACCACCAATAATACACTCATCAAAAAAAGTTTTGCATCACCTCGGTTCCGAGAGTTCCAGAATCTGTACAGAAAATTGGAATAGAAATCAACATAAACATTTCCGCTCTTTTTATTGCTCATGAAAATCACACATTACATGCTGTACCATCATACAGCGAGATCTTCAGAGGTGGTGGTCCAGAATGCTGAACACACCAGTACCTCTAATACACAGTAGCATGTCCTCTTGCATTGATGCATACGTCGATTCGTCTTGGCATACTATCCACAAGTTCATCAAGGCACTAAAGGTCCAGATTGTCCCACTCCTCAACGGCGATTCGGCGTGGATCCCCCAGAGTGGTTGATTGGTCACGTCGTCCATAAACAGCCCTTTTCAATCTATCCAGGGATGTTCGATGGGGTTCATGTCTGGAGAACATGCTGGCCACTCTAGTCGAGCGATGTCGTTATCCTGAAGGAAGTCCTTCACAAGATGTGCACTATGAGGTCTCGCATTGTCGTCCATGAAGACGAATGCCTCGGCAATATGCGGCCTATATGGTTGCACCATCGGTCGGAGGATGGCATTCACGTATCGTACAGCCGTTACGACGCCTTTCATGATCAACAGCGGCGGTCAGCCTGACCGGGTTGCCTCCAAACACGTCTCCAATGACTGTCTGGTTGAAGGCATGTACGACACTCATCGGTGAAGAGAACGTGATGCCAATCCTGAGCGGTCCATTCGGCATGTTATTGGGCCTATCTGTACTGCGCTGCATTGTTTCGTGGTTGCAAAGATGGACTTCGCCATGGACGCCGGGAGTGAAATTAAGCGTCGTGCAGCCTATTGCGCACACTTTGGGTTGTAAAACGACGTCCTGTGTCTGCACGAAAAGCATTATTCAACACGGTGGCGTTGCTGTCAGGGTTCCTCCGAACCATAATCCGTAGGTAACGGTCATCCACTGCAGTAGTAGCCCTTTGGCGGCCTGAGAGAGACGTGTTATCGGCATTCACACTCAAGACGTATTAATGTTAGCATAAGAAAGTGTAGAACAGGCATACTATGGCTCCACCCCAAGACACTGTCCCTCTCAGAGAAGACAGCAGCGGCTAAGGCTTGCTTTGGGGCGGGTGAAAAAGAATCGTTCGTCGTACTGTTCAAAATAGAGGTCCACCTACCTCAGTACGGCTTCTACTCGACGTCCCTTCACTCTGCAACGTAGATACTTAGTAGACGGCGGAAAGCAGCGTTGAAGAAAACGCCGCCTAATATCAGTCCTGCAAAGTTCTCTTAAACTCTAGTAGTATTTCAGATCCTGCAATCTCATATATATCAATATTTCGGGTATTGATATGGTACATTTTTTCTCGCAGTAAATGTTCAAAAAATTTGTAGATAAGCCTTTTTATTGCTTCCAGCACACACGAAAATGGGTCATCAATTACGAATTTACCTAAATAATGTATCTATAGCTCTCTGTTCACAGTTCATACAACTAATTTCACACGCAAAACAGCCAGATATTTACTAAGTCCGACCTGATTGATGACGCGATCTCTCAGTCACAGATCCGCTACTATAAACGAGTTTCACATTCGGTCCTGTTCAGTGGGTTTCTTTAAAAGAAACTGCTCGTCAAATACTCCATAACTGAATACAGAATATGCCACACGGAATTTTAATAAGGGCCGAAAGTTCACATGCGACTGACTTTCCAACAAAACACTCCAGAAACTCCAAACTTATCAAACTGTTCGTAGATACATCAGCGTTGGTCATGACACGTATTAAACGCGAGGAATTCAATATGCTTGAATTTTACACATAATGAGAATCATCACATTTAACATGTCTTTCTGCGTCCGAAGATGGCGAGCGACTCTCTCGATACTGCCTGACTCACAGTGTAACTATCTGTGCACGGGAACTAATTAATTCTGATTGACTGATCAGTCTGAGGGACCAATCAGAATGATCCCTTGAGATCATATTCGCCTAACCCAATCGCTGTTCTGAAAATAATTTGTCGTCCCAAAATGCAATTACTAACACAATGTTTAATAAAACGAAACGAAATAAAATTAATCTTGGAAATAATTTAGAAAACGATTGCACTTTAAACTAATAGTCTGGATTCCTTCATACAAAAGCAATCACCCCTGGACATACCCTGTCAGCTGTGTGGGTAAATTACATCTTTCCCACGTTTCAATTACGTAATGTTGTACATAATATAATATTGAATTTTTTCGTATGTCCCACGTATATACTCTCACTCATTCTCATGTATTCACACAACAACATAATTAACAGATACTATTTTTTTCTGAATTTTTATACTACGAAATGAAGAATAATTAAAGTTTTGAAAATAAAAATCCAAATTAATTGATGTGATGCACTGATAACTCTGTGAATGACTTCAAATGATAACAAAAGACAAACTGTAACCGCTCCTAACTTAATTTTTCACCTTCAGTGTCGGTTTGGTGGGTTTTAGGTAATTTTCTGGATCTCAGAACTACTGTACGTACAGCTTTCAAATTTGGAGATCTTCTTCTGAAAAACAAAAAATAATATGCCAAGTTTGAAAATAATCGGTTAATGTTTAATACAGTACGTTTTATTTAGATTTGTAGGGCGGTATGAATATACGGTCGTTCTAAGTGACACAGAAGCCAATTCTCATGCTGACTAATAGCGACAGCTGTGCTATGAGTCATGGCTAAGACACAAGTTTGCAGCCTCCTGTATGTTCACCGGGCTCCATGTCTAGATATCTTACTGCAATAAATGTTATCCCATAATGACTTGCGATGTCACAGGCTTAGCTTACCAAGCCCCAGGATCCGAACGCTACCTTGTTGACTAAGTTTACTAGCTCATCTGGCCACTGTATTCAAAAAATTATGTTTTTCCAGGATTTTGGATATTCTGCCGAATTTTTATTTTTTGTTAGACATAGAAAACATAAGATTTTTTTACCATGAAGCTAATTTTAATACGGATGTCCCATACTGATCTGGATTTTTAGCAAACCGTTTAGTCTAGTTCGAGAATTTTTTAAAATTTTGTTCTGTTAGGGAAGAATCCTTCAGTGTAGGGTAGTTTGGTGTTGGATTAATCATGTAAATAAATTCTGGGATGACGGGTTTAAATCATTTTCAAACAAGTTATTCGGTATCAACAACAGGTTTGTGCGGTTAAGAATGACTGGTAGCTCCATTTCATAAAATGGATCGTTAGATATAACAATTTAAACCACTGGCGCTTTTGTAAATTTTAACATCTTTTTTCCAGGTGTCTGAATTTATCGATGGGGAGTGAGCTCAGCCCTCGGTGCAGCTGTGGAGTCAGAAATGGGATACTGACTCCAGCATCCCATTGCTATACACCCCAGTTACATCCTTTGGCTTTTCCTACTTTTAGTCAAGGATGTAGTTTTTCCTGAAGCATACTTCAGTACAGTGTGTGACAAAATTGGTGTAAGATACGTGAATCTGGTTACAAGCAACTGATATACGACTTAATCTGGTGTAATTAGTTGTCTTTTGTTCATTGTTCGTGCTCTAACGGACATACCGAGGAAGTGGTTCTGTACTTAATCTTTGGTAACATTCTTAATAACTAGAATTTTGTTTCATTCCTTTCTTAATAATTATGAACTGTCCTAATTGTGAAACTTTTATATTTCCAGCTTATTACCCCGGTGGAGGTGATAGAGGTGGTGAAGCGAGGATCGCGTGCCATCATCGCACTGTTGAATATAGATCAACATTTTCACAAGTAGAGCCCGCTCCCGTATTTTCTTTCCACGAAATCCAAGTACCTTTGCTATTTTCATGTGGATCATTTATTAAATTCCAATTTGCTATTTTCATGGCCCTGTGTCACGAAGTTTTTCCGCTTTCCCCGACTTTTACACGAACTTAAAATATTAGGTGAATGAATATTCATTGACGCCGTAGGAGTAGCAGTTGTATGATTAACATGAAATTCTATGTCACTATTAAATTCCTGCTGTCATCAATGTGATGTGTCCCACCTTCTAAATAACTGATCGCGTAAGTTCACTTCTTACATTTATTTCGTATTTTTGTGGGATGTATTTCATGCCCATCTTCTCTTGTTATACATGGTACACAAAAACGACAACCAAGTCCGCCCGTACTTGAACAGTGCTTGTAAGCGGTCCGGCTAAAATAACTGCGTAGGTAATAGGAGAAATTTTTCGACTGTGGTCCATACCACGCATCTGAAGCTTCAATATATATGAAGATAGTATCTGTTCTCGAAAAAACAGATACCATTGATGACCGTGCAGCTTCTATAGAATAAATGACAATTAATTGAAACCCTCAGCTGCCGACAGGTGTTGTTGATATACCTCGATGGGGCAGCTGAAAATGTGTGTCCCGACCGGGACTCAAACACTGGATCTCCTGCTTACATGGCAGATGCTCATCTATCTGAGCCACGGAGGACACAGATGAATAACGCGACTGTAGGCAGTTATCCCTTGCACACCTCCCGTGAGACCCACATTCCCAACAGTCCACAGTCTACATACGTAATGTACCTAACAGATATTTGCCCATCCACTCATTACTTGCGCACTCTAAGGTGACGATTCCCGTAAGAGTTCGGGCATCCTGTGCTCATCCGCACAGACGAAGGTCAATGTCTGGGTAGCCTTTTACTATATATTTATATATATATATATATATGAAGATAGTAACTTTTCTCGAAAGAACAGATACCATTGATGACCTTGGAGCTTCTCTAGAATAAATGGTAATTAATTTCAATTAACTGCTAGGTAATGACTCCCTTTGTCCTCAAACAAACAGGTCTATATGACGGTAAAAGAAAAATGGTTCAAATGGCTCTGAGCACTATGGGACTTAACATCTGTGGTCATCAGTCCCCTATAACTTAGAACTACTTAAACCTAACTAACCTAAGGACGTCACACACATCCATGCCCGAGGCAGGATTCGAACCTGCGACCGTAGCAGTCGCGCGGTTCCGGACTGAGCGCCTGAACCGCTAGACCACCGCGGCCGGCACGGTAAAACAGATAAGACTACTGCACAATACCCACAGGAAGGAAACCCACATGTCTACCAATGTCAGCGAATCTGAGGTAAGGGACAAAAAGAAGGGGGACAGAGAAACAAAGGCAAGGAAGATGCACCGCCAAATAAGCAGCCAGAAGCCCCTGAAAGCAGAGTGCAATGAGGGGACATACACCCACAGCCCCTGCCGCTTACAAGAGGTATTCTACTTCGAGATTGCCTTGGAGAGACTAGCAACATGGATAGGGTAAGACAAGCACAGAGATACTAACAAATCTAACAGACCACATAAGATGGGGGTTGGGGGGGGGGGGGGGCGAAGAAAAGTAAAAGATAAGGTACTGTTCCGGCCGGTGTCGCCGAGCGTTTCTAGGCGCGTTAGTCTGGAAACGCGCGACCGCTATGGTTGTAGGGTCGAATCCTGCCTCGGGCATGGATGTGTGTGATGTCCTTAGTTTCGATAGGTTTAAGTAGTTCTAGGGGACTGATGACCTCAGATGTTAAGTCCCTTAGTGCTCAGAGCCATTTGAACCATTTAGAAGGTACTGTGGCGACTGGGCTGGACCACTGAGCCCAGGCAGCTGCAGTCTGGTCTGGGCACAGGCGGCAAAAGAGTGTTCGGCCAATCCTTCAGTTGGCTAATGACATCAAATTCCCCTCTGTTGAAGATAATGTAAAAGCCCATTTCCTGAATAGAACATAGAACTAAGTCAGCCACTGGGGCATCATCTAACACCAGGGGTGGCTAGTCAGGGACAGTAAGAATGCACCACAGTGTAGCTAGGTTGTAACAGTCCAGCAAAATGTAGACCACCATCAAACAGGAGCCACAATGAGAATTGGGTGGTTCTCACTACAGAGAAGATGTCAATGATTCAGCGAAGTATGGCTGATGCAGAATCGGCAAAGAATGATAGAGTGCTTGCGAGAGGATGTGGGGAGGACCTCCTTTATCAACCTGTTTAGTGTAGTTAAGTCAGAATGAGCCGTTCAGTATTCCATGCACCTGAAACTTGAGGGCGTAATACCGATACGAGGTCTGTCACCAGACTAATGACATCAAGACTCACTTCGCTGGTAGCCAGTTTGGCCAGGCTATCGCGAGTTCATTGCCTATGATCCTGAGGTGGCCCAGCGTCGAGACTGTCACTGAGCGTCGACACTCTTCAAGGGCATACAGGGAATCCTGGATAGCAATGACCAAGGGATAGCGAGGGTCGCGCTGGTCCTGAGCTTGCCAATAGCTCAAGTAGCCACTGCAGATCAGGAAGGACCGATCAAGGGACGAATATGTATGTTCCAGAGCTTGAGATATGGCTACCAACTCCGCAGAGAAATTATTACAGCCGTATGGCAAGGAGAGCAGTTCAGCATGTCCCACATGAGTACAAGCAAAGCCAACATTGCTGGCTGCCATCGAACTATCGGTGTAGACAACTTCTGAATCATGGAAATCGCCAAGGATGTTTGATTGGTTGGTTGGTTGGCTGGCTGGCAGTTTAAAGAGACTAAACTTCGTGGTTATCAGTCCCTGTTTACTCAGTCACACAAACCTAGGATTAAAAACACACCGCAAAATAATTCTACCGCCTGAGATCTGGGGAAGGAACAGAATGCGTCGAACTGTGTGTGTAGCCCCACTGAAGAAGAAAGCGAAAGTAGAAAGCCGAACTGAGAACATTAAATAAAATAAAAAAGAAATATAAAGTGTTAAAACAATTTAGCAGACAACCTTGGGTGGCTGCATCATGGATGGAGGTAAACGCACCAAGGAAGGTGTCCTCGCCCAAGAGATGGAGAATGAGCGGAAGGGACGACATCCAAAAAAAATCGATTTCCAGAAAATTGTTATGTCGAATATAGGGATTCGTTATACTTAGCTACGAGTGCGCTCTCTGACCGAATGGAGCACTAACCGTTAAACACAGATTCGAAACTACGTGGTACTGAATACCAAAAAGGATAAAGGATACATTCAAACTATCTGTGTGTTCCCTTTTCACCTAATGCTTTATTTGTAGAACCTTACGTATCGGCTGTGGAGAATATGCACTTTCTTCGAGAGCTCCCTTTAAGTGTGAGAACTCATTCAGCAGAACGTTGTCGGCAGCAATACTACGTGCTATGTCAACCAGTTGTAACAGTACGCGCCTGTAAATGATGGTGGCTGCTATTTGAATGTAAATATAAGTCGACATCCGATAAATTGCATATTGAAATTTTAGCATCAACTTCGCCTTTTTTTTTTTTTTTTTTTTTTTTAAAGCAACTGAAATTCGCTTACCGAAGAATTTAATTAACGTAGATAGTGGTTTCAGCCTGGAGTTCGGCGTTTGTTTAACAAATAAGCTACAGTGCAGCGTGAATCGATCGCGTAGCCACTCATTAAATTTATTTTGACGCCGATCAGCTTCCCTGGAACTTTTATGGGGGTAACAGTCGTTGCACAACACTTCTTGCAAACTTGACGTCATTTTGACGTTAAACACAACACCGACGATCGCATGGTAGGTTATCGACTTTATGACGGGGAAGAACATGCATGTAATTGCTTCTCGATTCACTCACAGCAATTTATGCTCTCCTCTTAGGTTCCTGCTTAACCACACACACTGAGTCGCCACCTATTTGGAAATAAAGAGCCAAATATTTATGAGAAGAAAGAATACGAATTGCTGCCCGTACCAGTCGCAGCTCTTTAAGCTGTTTTCTTAAGTTCCTGCACTGGGAAATTGTTGAAGATTTACCGGTATTTTGCCAGCTGTTGTGGCCGTGCGGTTCTAGGCGCTACTGTTTGGAACCACGTGACCGCTACTGTCGCAGGTTCGAATCCTGCCTCGGGCATGGATGTGTGTGCTCTCTTTAGGTTAGTTAGGTTTAACTAGTTCTAAGTTATAGGGGACTGATGACCACAGATGTTAAGTCCCGTAGTGCTCAGAGCCATTTGAACCATTTTTACCGGTATTTTATCCTTCGTTCTTAAATCAGACATAATACAAGCAACACCTAATACTGGAGAACATGCTCATAAGGAAGTTCCAAAATGTCTTAACAACGCTAACATGAAAAAAAAAAAGATATTTGCATGAGGCAATACGCGAACCCACACATTTCAGCTCCCGAATCCACGAATTATTCATTGCACTAGCACATAGTAAAGTGATTTTTGTTTCTTGTATTGATTATCATAGTCTCTCTCTAAGGTTTATGTCGCTGATATGTTATTAAGTGATCATGACAAGGGCGACGTCCCGTTACTTTGAAACGGCATATTGCAAATTATAATGCAAGGGTGTTTCAAGCTTAATTTGTGAATTATTGACAAAAACTCATTCCTCAGCGAGCACTCTGATATGTTGGCATTAATCATCCATAAATCATTATGTGACAATTAATTATAGCAGTAATCATAAAAAAAATAATTCCAAGGTCGACGTGTTTTTGTAAATCTCCGATACGCATGCATGAAGTCTTTTGAGAGGTCCGTATTGAACGCTAACGAAAGTCCATAGTCGATGATGTGGTCGTCGATATTTGCAGGAACGAGGCCTACGAGAAAGACAGGCTGTCGTGCGTACGTCACAGCATGTGACCCTGCAGGTCATTGGCGGGGAGCGGCTTGCCATACCATTTCCACCTGGCGCCTCAGTTGGACCAGCGTTCGTGCTGGACGTGCATACCGCGTGAGACGACGCTTCATCCAGTCCCCAAACATGCTCAATGGGGGACAGATCCGGAGATCTTGCTGGCCAGGGTAGTTGACTCACACCTTCTAGAGCACGTTGGGTGGCACGGGATACATGCGGACGTGCATTGTCCTGTTGGAACAGCAAGTTCCCTTGCCGGTCTAGGAATGGTAGAACGATGGGTTCGATGACGGTTTGGATGTACCGTGCACTATTCAGTGTCCCCTCGACGATCACCAGTGGTGTACGGCCAGTGTAGGAGATCGCTCCCCACACCATGATGCCGGGTGTTGGCCCTGTGTGCCTCGGTCGTATGCAGTCCTGATTGTGGCGCTCACCTGCACGGCGCCAAACACGCATACGACCATCATTGGAACCAAGGCAGAAGCGACTCTCATCGCTGAAGACGACACGTCTCCACTCGTCCCTCCATTCACGCTTGACGCGACACCACTGGAGGCGGGCTGCACGATGTTGGGGCGTGAGCGGAAGACGGCCTAACGGTGTGCGGGACCGTAGCCCAGCTTCATGGAGACGGTTGCGAATGGTCCTCGCCGATACCCCAGGAGCAACAGTGTCCCTAATTTGCTGGGAAGTGGCGGTGCGGTCCCCTACGGCACTGCGTAGGATCCTACGGTCTTGGCGTGCATCCGTGCGTCGCTGCGGTCCGGTCCCAGGTCGACGGGCACGTGCACCTTCCGCCGACCACTGGCGACAACATCGATGTACTGTGGAGACCTCACGCCCCACGTGTTGAGCAATTCGGCGGTACGTCCACCCGGCCTCGCGTATGCCCACTATACGCCCTCGCTCAAAGTCCGTCAACTGCACATACGGTTCACGTCCACACTGTCGCGGCATGCTACCAGTGTTAAAGACTGCGATGGAGCTCCGTATGCCACGGCAAACTGGCTGACACTGACGGTGGCGGTGCACAAATGCTGCGCAGCTAGCGCCATTCGACGGCTAACACCGCGGTTCCTGGTGTGTCCGCTGTGCCGTGCTTCTGATCATTGCTTGTACAGCCCTCTCGCAGTGTCCGGAGCAAGTATGGTGGGTCTGACACACCGGTGTCAATGTGTTCTTTTCTCCATTTCCAGGAGTGTATTTTCAATTAAATACTGATTTCCCGTAGGCCCTGCACAGAAGCGAGCGTTCACGAAGTGTGGCGGATAAGCCGATTAGTGCGACATCGCGACTTCGTTGCAACCCACGTATATCACGTTGACCCCGTACAGTGAGTGTTGTGAAACGAATGTTGACCCTTGTGTGTCTGTGGTTTAAAATGACGGAACGCGTATTGTAGCTTCAGACTGACGGCTCACTCTGAAAATTTCCGGAAAGTAAACATCGAAATATTTGGAGATGATATTTAGTGGATCAGTTGTTGCTCCGCGAAAACACGAAGATGCACTTCGGAACACAGGGTGATTAGCAGGAGGGGGTGGGGGGTGCAAACACGAGGCTTACCCCTGGCAGCAAGTAACCCCGTTTAGCAGGTGACACCTCTTTATGTCATCTGGCGGGCGTCGGCATGATGATCGACCGCACGTTGGGCAAACCGCGTGCCACCATTGCATTCGCCTGCGGCTTGATCGGTCGTGCTGGACAAGTGGGACATTCCAACTGCGGGTTCGTGTAGGCACTAGGGTTTTCACGCCCCACCGTTTGGAGGCTGTATCGGAAGCATACCTCCTTTCGAAAAACCCGCTCCCGCCAGAGTCAACGGATGACAGTCAACTATCGTGGAGTGATTGACGGCATTAGAAGTTAAGCCTGCTGGGTTTGGTGTGCCGGTGGCCACTCAACCACAGCCTTTTGTCGGTTTTTAAAGTGTTTCTAGCAGCTCAGCTTCTTGGAAGGTAAACTTAAATCAGTAGAAAGTATAGCTCTAAAATACTAAGAAATGGAATGGCAAAGCTGCTACGATTTTGTTTGACAGATGCACCTACTGAGCCGTGGCTGGCTCGTGTTACGCTCCGCATTAAACCTTGGTTGCGATTCTGTGATTAGTCTCCCGCGGTTATCGAGATTATGCTGTTATCCTCTCTGTCCGCGAGTCGCAGGAGTAGCGTGAATCACCCTTGTACTATCTGTGGTCTCGCGCTTATATGAGGGTAATCCCAAAAGTAAGATCTCCTATTTTTTTTATAAGTACAGATCTCTGTGTGGCAATTGGTCACACTGTTATGAAGAGTGCTTCACGTGCTGTGTGTAAACATGCGCACGCCGCGCTGAGGCGCTCAGTCTTGGCTTGGCAGCCGTTGGGAATGGAGCTTCCGTTGGATGTAACCGCCAAGTGCCAATTGCGCGCAGTTATTCGGTTTTTGAACGCAAAGGGCACTGCGCCGATTGAAATCCATTGCCAATTGACGGAAGTGTATGGTGAGTCGTGCATGGATGTCAAAAATGTTAAGTGGTGTAGAGAGTTTGCAGCTGGTCGGACCGAAATTCACGACGAATAAACGAGCGGGAGACCGTCAGTTTCTGAGGAGACAGTGTTGAACGTTGAGCAAAGCATGCGTGAAGATCGGCGGATCACCCTGAATGATCTGTGAACGTTTGTTCCTGAGGATTCACAAAGCACCGCTCACAAAATTTTAACGAAAACGTTGAATTACCGGAAGCTGTCTTTTCACAACATATATAAATGACCTAGTAGATAGTTTCGGAAGTTCCATGCGGCTTTTCGCGGATGATGCTGTAGTATACAGAGAAGTTGCAGCATTAGAAAATTGTAGCGAAGTGCAGGAAGATCTGCAGCGGATAGGCACTTGGTGCAGGGAGTGGCAACTGACCCTTAACATAGACAAATGTAATGTATTGCGAATACATAGAAAGAAGGATCCTTTATTGTATGATTATATGATAGCGGAACAAACACTGGTAGCAGTTACTTCTGTAAAATATCTGGGAGTAGGCGTGCGGAACGATTTGAAGTGGAATGATCATATAAAATTAATTGTTGGTAAGGCGGGTACCAGGTTGAAATTCATTGGGAGAGTCCTTAGAAAATGTAGTCCATCAACAAAGGAGGTGGCTTACAAAACACTCGTTCGACCTATACTTGAGTATTGCTCATCAGTGTGGGATTCTTACCAGATCGGGTTGACGGAGGAGATAGAGAAGATCCAAAGAAGAGCGGCGCGTTTCGTCACAGGGTTATTTGGTAACCGTGATAGCGTTACGGAGATGTTTAACAAACTCAAGTGGCAGACTCTGCAAGAGAGGCGCTCTGCATCGCGGTGTAGCTTGCTCGCCAGGTTTCGAGATGGTGCGTTTCTGGATGAGGTATCGAATATATTGCTTCCCCCTACTTATACCTCCCGAGGAGATCACGAATGTAAAATTAGAGAGATTAGAGCGCGCACGGAGGCTTTCAGACAGTCGTTCTTCCCGCGAACCATACGCGACTGGAATAGGAATGGAAGGTAATGACAGTGGCACGTAAAGTGCCCTCCGCCACACGCCGTTGGGTGGATTGCGGAGTATGAATGTAGATGTAGATGTAGATGTAGAAGATGGGTGCCACGCATGCTGACTGAGGACCACACGCGGCAACAAGATGATGCTTCCCGCGCATTTCTTCACCGCCTTGCAGCCGAACAGGACAACTTTCTGCACTCAGTTGTCACGTGTGACGAAACCTGGGCATACCACTTTACACCTCAAACCAAGCAACAATCACGCCAGTTCGTAACTTTCTGAATAGCATGGCGGCGAGCTGGTATGACATGAGCATACAGAAACTGCCACAGCGTCTACAAACTTGCATCGACAGAAATGGTGATTATGTCGAGAAATAGCTAAATGTTCAAGCTGTAAACTGATGTAAACCATTGTAGAAATAAACAGAGCTATGTACTTATAAAAAAATAGGAGACCTTACTTTTGGGATTAGCCTCACAGTTTCCGGCTGCACCATGTGCGGGCAGTTGGTCAGTTGGCGAGGAGCAGTGAGGAAGTCCCCGTGGCGCGTGTCTGGCCGGGGGCCGCTGGCGTCATCCACGCGCGGTCGGAGTGTGGTGGTGCTGTTCCCATTGCTACGAGGTCCGTGGCTCACCGATCCCGGACACGAAAGTTGAGTCTTTACTGAATCTACCAGCCAGCACAAACTGTTCACATTGTGTCGTTTGAATTTCCTTGTGGGCTGTTGGGACATTCCCGCGAGCAACAAGGTGTGTTTTCAAGTTGGCGAAATTCTAGCCGCCCTCCTGTGTAGTTTAAGATGATTATTTTGAATTGAAGTGCACCAGCGGAATCTTCTGCCTCGTGGCCGTTAACGCACCGGTTACCTGCCCTGGGCGTTGACGTAAATTCAGGCAGTGTATTTTCCTCGTCGTGTTGTGGCTGTCCAGCACGGCGTGTAGTTAGATAGCTGAATGTGGAGCTCGTTGTGGGCGCCGATACCTTCTGCGTTGTTCCATTGAACTCCCTTTTGTGTGCTGGTCGTGTGGAGCGGAAGTTGTCCAGTCGCTTGGTCCGTTGACTGACTGTCGCTTGGATTGCCGTCGGATTGAGAATTTGTTCGGCCGACTGCTTATGTCACCTAAGTGAGTGTTAGTGTTTGAATTCCAGGCCGACCCTTGGAAGCTTCTGAGGGCCGTTTGATGTGCTGCCTTTTCTTATTTGCCCTTGTTGTTTATGTAAGACTTCTAGCCGATTTTAAAATAAAGTTGTTTTGCCCCTAATGCGTGAGACTGAACGGCGCATTTGGGCAGGAATCAAGTTCTAAAATTAATGTTTGGCTTGCTCTGGTTTTAATGTTTCCTTTACTCTTGTAATGTTCATCAAATGAATGAAGTAGTATGTTCGAGTGCAACTGACAGCCACTCATTTTGGCCCCTTTCCACAAATTAAACTATCTGTCCTGTCCTGCGGATATAGCAGGGGATCTCACTGGTAGCAGAGCGTGGTTACGCTTGTGCTTGCCATTCCAGTTGCTGTCAGTTTCACTCTTGTTCTGTTTTTGTGTTGGTGTGACACCATACTGTCTTGGCTGTTACTTGTTTCAGGTGCTTATCGTAATGGCAGTCAGCGTGGGGGAATCGGCCTGCTGGGAAAAGACCACCTCGTTTACGAGTTGGCAATAAGGCGCCAGCCGATTGAGGGCAGTGTTCCGGAATTTTTAGGTCGTTTACGCGCTGCCGTTCTTCAACCGGTTGACGTCACGTCGGCGGTGGTGAGACGGGAGCGGCAATCGAATTTTTATTTGAAGGTGTTAGAGGCCTTGAGCAACCTATTTGTGTTTTGGTGGGAATCCAACCTAGTGACAGTAAGCTGGATAAGGTGCGGGCACAGTTAATGCATTTAACCAATCGGATAGCGGATTTAGGCACGTTAGCTTTCGTTGATGATCACAGAAAATTAACCGTTGAGTTCGAAACTTTGGTGAGCGCATTACAGTTTAAGCTTACGTGTTTGGAGTTGGATGGGAGGAGGATTGAAAATCGGGACTTGCTCTGTCAGGGAGAGGGTGAGAGCCAGCCCTGGGGTGGTACTGTTACATCGTCTGTTAAGTTAGATGCTGTATTTGCCAAGTTGCCTAATCCTCTGGCCTATTTCTTCCGAGATATTACTGAATTGGTTGTGGAGCGACCTGATCAGGTGGAATAACTATTATGGCTTGAGTGTCGTTACATTTGGGAAGCACAGCGGTATGAGGAGCAGTTACATCAGTATGTCAATGGAGTTCAAACAGCCTCCTTGGCCTTATTAATTGATTTACCTGAACAAGAGTTGGTCTCTATCGTTCTTAGGGGAAGGCGCGCGGCTGATAAGTCGCATTTTGTCTCCCGTAAGCAGCCTTCAACCTGGGAAGAGCTCCGTGACGTGGTCGTAGCAGTATCCGCATTACCAGTTGACAACAATGTACGTCACGAGGTTAAGGGGCAGCTCGTCGGCACTGATTCCGGATTATATACGACGGGCGTTCAGAAAGTAAGCTCCGATCGGTCGCGAAATGGAAACGACTATGAAAATCCGATAAAGCTTTGCACAGATGTGTTGGGTAGTGTCTCTAGTATAACCCCAGTTAGCATCACGTCGCTCTTCTCATTTCTGAGCTCGCAGTGAGTGCGTAAAGATGTCTAGAAAATAGTGTCTGCCGCCAAGTACGAGGGCCTGGTGAGAAATTTCGCCTGAAGCTATGCAGCTAACATTACATAACTGTCGTGCTGTTTCTTCTTCAAGACAATTCTCAGCCGCATTCTGCAGGGGCAATGAAGATGCTCCTGCATCGTTTTCAAATGGAAATGTTAGATTACCCACAATACAGTCCGCAATTGTCTCCCCCTGAGTTTCATCTCTGGTCACATGAACCGTTGTCTTTGAAGACAACATTTTGACACAGACAACGAGGTGTAGGCCAGCGTGGAGAATTGGCGGAAAGCACTGGCGGCTGCCTTCTATGCTGAGGCTATTGAAAAGTTGGTACAACGCTATGACAAAAGTCTAAGTCAGAACGGCGATTACGTAGAGAAGTAGCTGAAAGGTGTAGCTAATTGTTACAAGTAAAACATTTCTGATGTTCACTGTGGTTTCAATTTGGCAATCAATCGGAGCTTACTTTCTGAACAGGCCTCGTACATCCGCTGAAGCTATCAGAAGGGAACCCCGGCACTGTTTCAGGTGCGGCAGTACGGCTCATTTCGTGCACTCTTGTCTTCAGCCTCGTGCACCCAGAGCCGATAAATGACGCCGGGCTGGGCCGCGAACTCGGTAACGAGAATTCAGACCTTGGCGTACTCGTGTGGCCGCTCTCTCATCACCGGCCTTGCCCTACGTTTGTTCTCAGGTAGTGTAAGGTTGATGCATTAAGTTGTTCTGAAAGCAGTGCTGATATTCAAGATAATAAAACCGCGTTAAAAGCTGTGAGCTATCTGGGGAAGTTATCCTTGCATTACTGAGCAACTGTTTCACCAGGTATCCAGTCTAGTTTACCAAATTGCCAACCAGGCTGCCATTAATTATAATCTTTATATATATATATATATATATATATATATATATATATATATATATATATATATATATAAAGAGAATTTAAATAAAAATAAATAAATCAGTTTATATTTGGACATTTATTTTAACATTGATCATTGTTCCTTTAAAATTTCAGTATATTAAACTTGATTCATAACTAAACTGGTGCCTTATTCAGGACTGTGATAATGTGAGTTTGTAATCTTACGGAACACATCAAATATGGAGCCAAGATTGGGAGACTGCATACAACACTGCATTCATGAAATAACACAAGAAGAACGTTGAAACATATGCAAGAGGAAATTAACCACAAGCAACCGATTCAATTTTCACCCAAAGAAGTTACTGTCGTAGCGCAGTCCTGTCCCTCATGAAATTACCACACACTGGTATACTAAATTCATACTAACACTCTGTGAAATCTTCCCGAAAAGAATAGCTGAGGGCTACTTTGATGATTACACCACATGCTTCACGTGGTCAACTTGGTTTGCACAAGGAGTGTAACGCCACAACAATTTGGTAATTAAAATAAATTACATCGAAACGGAATTTACAAAAGAAAAACCTCGAACAGGTTCCTATCGTCATACTATTAACCTGATTGGTCAAACAATTATATAAGCACGTGGTACTGATCTCCCAGATTACACCCCATGTGGGTTGAACATAAAGAAAAGTTGCTATATTGAAAAATATTGTCAAGACGAGACTTTATAATCTCACGCACATTCGCATTTAAGATTGATTTTCTTAGTTAGAGTTACGGATCATCCACACGTGGTTCCACTTTACTCACAAACTAGTGACAGAGCAACTACTGGAAGATATTCTGAACTTCACACTCGAATTACACTGCGTTGCAATTTAAGATAACATTAGATATTTTAGAAATCCATTGTCCTACGGACTCAGCAGAGACGCGCTTAGCCAGAGATCTTGTCACTTCAGACGCTCGCCGCGGACTGACTGCGGAGGGCCTCTACCGAGGGTGCCTCACAGATACAATCGGAAGTGACCAGAGAGGCAGCTTCCTATACCACCATGACAAGGGACAGACAGGGCCATACCAAGAATAGAAACCTCCTTGCTTTTTGAAAGCATAGCCACCTGTTCCGACGTTGGTCCTACTGTTCTCTAGCTGACCGGCTTGTCTGCTACCATCAAGCATGCAACTAGAAATACATTTGCTCATTCATCCTTTCACACAGAAGGGAAGTGGGATGACAGTATCTTATCATATACACTATATAAACAAAGCGGATGTAGGTTCCATATGAGACTGTGTGACATGAATTACATATAAACTGTGTTTTAAAGTGTAGTAGTGTGACAGATCGTTCTTGTTTATGTGTAAAAGTAACATGTTCCACTGCTCAGTCTCCTCCCAGATAGTCAGAAACACCACAGTAAATTTAGAAGTGGAATGTATGCCGTAAATGACAACAGATTTAAGAAATTAACATGAAAGGAATTCAACGGAGAACTTTCGGTACGTGGCGAGCCGATTTGTGCTCTTTTGGATTCTGGTAGTTCCTTTACATTATTGAGCTTCGAGCGGTTTTTGGAACTTGAGCATCTTACGAAACTTCTGTCAGTCCCTTCGCCAGTCCAGAGATGTCGGGTGGCCAATGGCCAAGTGTTGCCTCTGCATGGTTGGCTCTGGGGAAGTATATCGGTCGGCGAATTTTCCTGGTTTATGTCTTTAGCCGTGGTTAAGGAACTGCCGGTTGATCTAATTTTGGGGTGTGATTTCATCAATGAAACCGGGTTGGTCTTGGATTATTCCGGGCACACCTTTTCCTTTAAGTACACCCCTGAGGAGAAGTTTGGTTTTTTGCGAATGCGCTAAACCTTTTGGGCATCGAATTGTCGGCGCGTTGGCGTTGCTAACGAGTTTGATCTGGCCCACCTATTGTCCAATCAGGCTTCTCAGTTACGCGATTTGTTGCACAGTTTTCCCCAGCTCCTGAGTGATAACTTGGGTGTTACTAACGTTCTTGATTATCACATCCTTCTGTCCGACAATATTCAAGTTATGAAGTCCCCATATCGCCTCTCACCCACTAAGGTGAAGATACTCAAGGCTAAAATATCTCAGATGCTCGAACAAGGAGTGATTAGGCCTTCTACATCTGCTTATGGCCGGCCGGAGTGGCCGTGCGGTTCTAGGCGCTACAGTCTGGAGCCGAGCGACCGCTACGGTCGCAGGTTCGAATCCTGCCTCGGGTATGGATGTGTGAGATGTCCTTAGGTTAGTTAGGTTTAATTAGTTCTAGGGGACTGATGACCTCAGTTGTTAAGTCGCATAGTGCTCAGAGCCATTTTAACCATTTCTGCTTATGCTTCCCCAATATTTCTTGTACCTAAAGATCAGGGGTGCGATTTCAGACCTGTGGTTGACTACCACCGTTTAAACGCTAAGGTTGTCCTTGAATCGGTACCCCTACTTGATCTACATAATTCTTTTACTTTGTTTGCCATCGCTAATCGGTTTATGGTCCTCGATTTGAATCAGGCCTATTATCAGATTCCCTTGGCTTAAGACTGTAAAAATGTTACCGCATTTTGTACTGATTGGAACTTGTTTGAGTTTAACAGAGTGCCTTTTGGGCTAGCGACTGGTGCGGTTGTGCTTACTTGTTTGCTGGATAATATCCTTGGCGACTTTAAGTTAGTTTGTGTGTATAATGATTTGGTGCTAGCACTCCGTTGCAACTAATGAAACAAACTTTTGCCATTCAAGGTTGCCACCGGCGGCAATCCTTATGTTTCACAACGGCCTCACCACGTCACAACAAAACAAGTAGAACCAAATGCAGCATCTCTAGAATGGTAGCAGCTACTCCGTAACGGTTGTTTCCGTCACTTTACTTAGGTGGGCACGCTTTTGTATTTCTCCTTACCAACAAGCAGTTTATCGAACGCAACTGTTGTCGGAGCCAATTCTTGCAACAACTCGCAACGGCCGCATCACAAAACAAGGCTAGGAAATCAGCACATCGCACTCAGTTGAAGAGTAACGCTAACAATTCGCAGTCGTTACCGACCATCTATAAGCAAATGAGCCAACGTAACTGTCTTAGTTCTCGTGGCAACATCACGTACCTTCTTATCGTCGACATGGTCCAACGGCGTTGTCTTCTTCAGGTAGAACAGCGTTACGGGTGCGCTATTCACCACTTAAGCGAACCCGGCTGGCAACGTTGAAGAAAAACAGGAACGATCAACCGAGCCTTCCCACAAATCTTGGGTACGAATTACTCTCTCTAGTGTCCTGACTGAATCCAGCTAATAACCAAACTTGGTGAACAGCAACGTGGAACTAAAGCACCACAGACATATTTCAACACTTACGCAGAGTTTAACGCCAACGGACACCCTTGCTGTTGGCAGTCACGACCCTGACCAACACAGCTCTGCCTCGTCGCTGCGGTGACCCTACGCAACCCTGCGACCGTAAACACCGGTAGTCGACAACTGGTCGCCCGGCCTAGCTTGCACTACTCTATGCCGTCACCTCTGACGCCGCTAGCACCACCGCACCGACACTTGCAGTCCTAGGCACAGCCAACACTCCGCAGAAAGCAGAGGTACAGTGGTAGACCAGCAACGGCGCGAAATACAAATTGCCGGAGGAGGAAGCCAACCGGAACAGATGAGACAGTATTCTGTCTCGCTGTGGTCACTAATTCCTGTATGCGTCATGATTCTACCTGTTTTCTCAGGATTATTTGTTGGCAAGAGGCCAAGTATTTTTTCGCAGCCATTTACGCTTCGAGTGGGCTCCTGAAATAAGTGTTCAAAATAATTTTCTGCCACTGGATTCAGAACGATTTCGGACAAAGTTGTATGCCTATCTCCGACTTTAAACATGTATTTTCGCCAACATATCGAGGGTAGATTGAAGGAGTAGGAGGAGATTTGTGTTTAACGTTCTGTCAACAACGAGATAAACAGAGACGGAGTAACAGCTCAGAATGGGGAAGGTGGGAGAAGGAAAGCGGCCGTGCCCTTCCGAAGGAACCGTCCCGGCGTTTACCTTAATCAATTTTAGGAAACTCAGGATGGTCAAACGCAGGTCTGAAACGTTGTCCTCTCCAGTTCGAGTCCAGTGTGCTGACCACTGCGCTACCCCGCTCGGTGGTAGGTTGAAGTCACGACCAACTATCTGTATGATTGGAATAGCAATTTGAAATGAGGCTCAAGTTTTCTTTGAACTGTTCAGAAACTATCATCTGAGTGGTGGGGGAGGGACTAAAAGGAACAAATTATTAATTTATTCCGGTTATCAAGTGTAACCTCTAACCATAATAATTTACAGGAACTATCTACCTCGATTTCAAAACAAGGTAAACTACTTATGACAGCAATAAACACTCCACCACCAACTGTATTTAATCTATCCTTTCTGAGCACGGTTAGGTCCTTTGTAAAAGTTTCGTGTGGACTTATTTTTTGCTTTAGCCAGCTTCCCGTACCTATAACGTTTGAAACTTCAGTGTTTTCTATTAGCGCTTGGAGCTCTGGTTGTTTTCCAACACAGCTATGACAGTTTACAGCTACAATACCGAATTTTTCTCCGTCTACTGTCCTGTGTTTGACCTGCACCCTTTTAGACTGATGCCCTCTCTGTAGTTTCCCAAGAGCATTTAACCTAAAAAAATCGGCCAGTCCCCTCCACATTGCCGTTGCTGTCTTTGTAGCCGCTTCCTCTGTGTAGTGGTCTCTTGACCTATTAAGCTGACTTCACCGGAAATGTACTATATCAAAAGCAAAGATAGCATAGGCCACAGCGTCTCGATAAAAAACATTGTCTGTATACCACTGGTGGTGTAAACAAAATAAAATTCCTTTCATAGTCGTTTTCTTAGGGCTTTCCGGCGTACAACAATATTAAGTACATTGAACTACCAAAGGTATATCTGTTTTAAGGTAACAATGCGAGTTCGCAGGAAGGCGAATTTCAGTTAGGCGGATAAGTGCTGTTCTCTATACATAAATTATCCCACGGGTAGGATGAGCAGCAATCTGCAACTGTTTGGCTATGACGTTGTAGTATGCGGGAAAATATCGTCGTTCAGTTACTTTACAGGGATACAGGACGACTGATGGGTGGCAACTTGCTCCAAATGTATAAAAATGTAATTTCAGGCAGAATAGTAGGAAAACTATCATGTGATCTTCCAGAACAATATTAGTGTTATGCTGCTTGACACAGTCATGTCGATTACATTCTCGCGTTAGTGTTTCAAAAGAGAGATGAGATGTAGCGAGCACTTAAGGACGTTAGTACGGAAGAGAAATAACCAATTTCGGATAAATTGGGAGAATTTTAGGAAAGTTTAGCTCATCCATTAACCAGAGAGTGTTTAGAACACTAGTGTGACCCATTCTTGAGTACTTCTCGAGGGTTTGGGAACCCCACTAGGGTGGATCAAACCTCCGTCGTAGCAGTTAGGAGGCGTGCTTCTAGATTTGTTATCGGTAGGTTCGATCAACGCACGAGTGCAGAGGAATGCTTGGGGCACTCATATGGGAATCCCTGGAGGGAAGATGACGCTCTTTTCGAAGGGCATTATTGCGGAAATTTACAGAAACGGCATCTGAGACCGCCAATGTACATTTCGCGTAAAGATCACGAAGATAAGTGGATGGAAATTAGTATTCGTACGAGGCTTATAGACAATCCACTTTACATTTTTTTAATTTGCTAGTGAAACAACAAAGAGGACTAGCACTGGTACAAGGTACCCTCTGCCATGCCCAGTCCGGTGACTGGAGTATTTTATGGTTGTGGGTGTAGATGTACTGTAAAGCGAATAACAGTATTGCCTGAGTTCGGCCCCGACCCTAACTTCTGCAACCAGCAGAAAAAACGGGCAGGCATAATTGCAGTCTGCTTCCGCTCCCAGTATGTTTCATACTGTCTTCCTTCCTTTCACAGTAATTCTGAACAGAAAACCCGTACCTCATATTCCATAGTTACAAAT
Source organism: Schistocerca americana (assembly GCF_021461395.2). NCBI lineage: Eukaryota > Metazoa > Arthropoda > Insecta > Orthoptera > Acrididae > Schistocerca > Schistocerca americana. Next base: position 698,380,059 of record NC_060122.1, read on the forward strand.
TTTTCCACCTTTTCTTAAACACCCCACTCTGCATGCCTGCGACAAAGCTGAGCTGTTGACACAAGGGGATCCACACATTAGCCACGGACAGGAGCATGTGTTACCAGATAACTCCGTGAGCCACACGTGTAAGCGTAAATCACTGATCGCAGCGATGAATCGCTGATCCTCCTAGTTCCTATGTAGTCCGGTTAATCTCAGACTACATATTGCCTATGCAATATTGATATTTAGTTGTTTTAGTGATCACAAATTAAATCTGGCCTCTCTGGATGTCGACCGCTTTCCTCCTCTTGATCTTTCGCCGTCAGTTGTGACTCGAGCGCGAGGTGGCGCTCTCTGACGCAGAAAAGGGGGTAGCCGGAGAGAGGTGAGAACAGTTGGTGACTCGCTAAGTAGTCGCAGATTTGACTGACGTCGGCAGTATTTTACGGTGTGTTGTGGACTAACCGGGAAGCCTGGGCACTTGAGAGCCGTTGACAGCTATTGCTGTGTGGATCTGGTTCACTTACCTGACAATTGGAGAATTTATGTTTTCTCTTGTGGATTCTTGGAAACGTTTTTAAGTGTTTACGTCGTCCTGTTTGAACATATTTCCTGGCCTATGTGTCTGCAGGTGTGTTTATCCTTCAGTTCTTTTAAGACGTTTGCTCTTTGCTCCTGAACTCTGAATTCATATTCAGAATTCATTGCGTTGGTCTTTGTTACTATCCGTTAAGTTCAGAGTGGTGCTGAACAATAATTCAAGGTTTCAATGGCAGGATTTGAGTTGTTACACTGACTTCATTACGTTGAAATTTTGTGATCATTGTTGGTGTTTGTTGTTTTACCCTCTCCTAGCACTTGGTCTGTTCCAGGCCACATTGCGTATTGCCGAGCAGGGGTCGTATTCGACAGCCTTTTTATTCCACCAGATATTTTCTAGTTAGTTTCGTGTGTTGCTTCTGCCCCAGGTAGACAATGACGGTAAGGCAGATTTATAATTGGATATCTTTTGATTTGGCAAATTTGATTTGGTTTTGACCCGAGCATGTTAAGATTTAAATTTCTTGCCCACTTGATTTGGCTGTATTTCCCTGTGTGTTCGTAAATCAAATTTAGTACACTCAGTTGAAATTTTGTCACAGCATAGGGGTTCTCTGGAGTGTTATGGGCTTAGTTGTGTTAATTTAAGTTGTTGTGCACGTTGTTGGGGGGGGGAGTCCGTAATGTTTACTAATGCATGCTCCGTACTCCGGGTATCTACGCTGAACTTGATTGCTTGTGGGTCTTATACGTCTATGTGCGGGTCTGAGTGTTGAAACCTGGTTGGGACTTGTGGTTCTGTCTCACATGCCCGTAGTCTATCGGTACACTGACTGTACTTTCGGTGGCTGTCGAGCTGTCACGTTAGCGAGGCATTACCTGTGGCTACTGCGGTGTGCGACGGTGTTATCGGAGCCCAATACGTGCACGGAATTCACATCCAAAATAAGTTTCATTCGCTTTGTGCTACCCTCAGACTGACACAGTTTTGGAGAGTTGCTTTAGCTTCTGCTCCCCAAAGTATCACTGAATTCCACGTCAAAGAAACGCATTTTAATTCTGTACATCACCCATCGCCTCTAGTTGTATACATAGTGATGTATTTTTATATTTCTAAAAGAAGAAATGTTCATATCGTAATGCTTTCCTAAAAATGTTGGAGGTTATGAAGAAGTTCGCCCATGGCATTCACTACGAATATGAGGGTCTCTCGTCCCCGCTAACAGTTATGACACAGTGTTCTAATAAGCAAGGTTTTGATCCCCTCACTTTCATGGATCGAGTTCTTGCCGATTATTGCCATCGTCTTGTTCTTTCTATAGAAAATTATTATTAGTATGGCTGCCGCCCCTTGGGTCCTATTTTCTGATGTAAATAAATTGTAAGAATTGTCATTATTCGTTCGACCCTTTGTTAATTGTTAAAATTGTTATTAATGGTTTCATGCGAAATGACGCGATACTTATGTCTTGCCGACTAAGGAGTTGTTTCCAAAGTTATTCAAACAAATTTTGAAATTCGTTTGGATCAAATTGTCTTTCTATCCGAAAGCTGTATATTGTATTATTTTAAAATACTAAACCTGGTTTGAGTTTAGAAAACCTTTAAATATTCATGTTTGTTTTAATTCTGAAACTTCTTATGAATAGATGATTGCGTGTTCTATAAATAGTGAATGATGATCCAAAATACTGGGATGTAGCCGATCCTCTAGGATCTTTACCCTCGATTTTAGGGCGCTAATGTTTCCCCATTATATTGTAGAACTAATACGTTAGTATCTTAGTAAGAGTAACAGCAACATTTTTTCAGGCACATCGGAACAAAGGGTCGAACGAATAATGACAATTCTTACAATTTATTTACATCAGAAAATAGGACCCAAGGGGCGGCAGCCATACTAATAATAATTTTCTATAGAAAGAACAAGACGATGGCAATAATCAGCAAGAACTCGATCCATGAAAGTGAGGGGATCAAAACCTTGCTTATTAGAACACTGTGTCATAACTAATGTGATATTCGCTATTTTTGGCTTAATTAAAACAGCAAATTCAGCCAGAAGGCAAATACTTGTTTATAAAGAATGATTAATATATATATTAAGGCGTCGCATGGCGACGGTGGAATTTTCTAGTGATGTAATTTGTCGTCTTTGGGCGGCAATAAAAACAGAAAAATACGGATAGATATACGATCCTTCACTATTTTGTTCGAGGGAGAACAAATGAAGCCTGGAGCGCTAAGAAGACTTGTACTGTTTTTCTCGAGTAAGACGGACGCAGATTTGTGGCGGTCTGATCTAATTATTTTTACTAAATAAATAAAAACGTGTTCCGTCTAAGTTTTGAGTGAAGTGTAGGAAGAAGAACTGTTGTAACTTACCGTGACGACGCACGAGCGACTCAAAGAAGACAATGGCTATATAAAAGAGCGCTAAATGGACATGATATGGACATAACAATCTACCGTCATTGTAGTATTAAGCTTAAGGTACGATATATGTTTTAGTTATAATAAATATTTGTTCTGGGAATACTGAATCATTTAGCAGTGCTCATTTCTATTATCTCCTCAGTATTATTTTCATTTTAATTATGCATTTTGCTAATATTACAGACTCCAAGATCAGCAGTCCAATGTGCGTGTTACCTTGATAAAAAGAAAACTGTTTTATCGTCTTCTTGCATCAGCTTTAATATTGAATTTCTCTTTTGTGTGATGTTACAGTTGTTTTTGCGCCCTTAAGAACTTTCTGGTCCCTTAGGAAATTTTTTTTTTGTCATAACAATAACTTCACAACCGGGTATGATCGTATCTACGATCATGAAGTAATTAGAAAGACGATAACGCAACTTCTTAATCAATAGCACGCTAGTTGTGACTGCCTCAAGCCATGCCAAACCGCAAGTAAAAACTATTCACATCTCATAATGCAATATTTTATGACAATGGTCAATCCATGATTCTTACGCCAATTGTGATTGATAAAACAGTTAGTTAAATCTCAATTTCCAACTTTCCATTGAATAGCAACATCACTTTTATTTTGTAACATCACACTTGGCGCCCGAACAGGGACTCGACCAAAAATTAGTTCAAATTCTTGGAAAATTTTCTATGTGCTTGTGTTAATAAATGTTCTGTCGTTTCATGTACACATCATCTCTCTGTGAGTAAGACAGAAAATACGCTGGTCGATAACGCAGTTTAATTATCGAGAGAAAGGAAAAGAAAAGAGACGTGAATTTGCTGAGACAACATAGCGGTATTCAAGTCATCAAAAAGTAAGTCAGAATTTTGCATACGCAGTGTAGTGCTTCAGTAGCAACGTTGCTTTTCCAAGTCGATCCACATCCTTTCTATCTCCTTCCCGCTATAGAAAATCTGCTTTATTTTATCTTTCAAAGTAAAATTCTTCGTAGTCTGATAACAGAAATTATTTCTCCCCATTGTTAGTATAGCTGTATTACATTTTCAACATGGAGGATAGTGTGTGCAATTTGCAGTGAAGAGCATCTTCATTCATTTGTCTGAAACGGTTAGGTTCCATCTTGTCTTCTTGCCAGATAGAATTTCATTTGTTGCTCACGCGAGAGTGGTGCTCTTAGCGGACTCACCACGTCACTGACAAACGACGAAAGCCTTGCGTAGCACGTGATTTACTAACGAAAATGGCAGATAGTAAACAGAGACAGGTGACAACAGGAGACGGGAGTGAAGACGTTAATAGTATTCCATACCCTTTACGATCGCGAACGGTAGGTTCCCGTGTGGAAACTGAACTAACCATGTCTGTAACAGGGGAAAGTGACCCTAAAGTCCAAATTCTTCCCGCTGCAGCTACAAATGACCTCGGTGCGTTAATGGAAATGCTGAAACAACAGTTTGACGCAGTAAATGAGACTATAAAAACACAAAATGAGACTGTTAACGCCCGATTAGATGCTGTAAGCGAATCAGTAAAAACACAAAATGAGACTATAAAAACACAAAATGAGACTGTTAACGCCCGATTAGATGCTGTAAGCGAATCATTAAAAACACAGCTAGGCACAATCAAAACAGATCTGCATAAAGAAATTACGGCTGAATTAAATACCCATTTGGGTGAGGTGCAAACTAAGATCAGTGATCAAATTCAGAAAATGCAGAAACAGGTGAAAAGTGAAATAGCTGAAGTATCTGGAACATTAAACACAATAATTCAGGCAGCTACCAAAGAAATAAACTCAGTTAGAAATGCAGTATCTGACATTGAAGGTGTAGTGGAGGATCTGTCGAGGCAGATAGACTCAATCAATATTGAAGAACAGGTTAAGAGCACCGTGAAAGCACACACGGAGGCATTGTCGGAACACTACGGTGAATGGATAAAGGGTAAAGATATTTTTATCGAAAAGAAGGTCAGGGAGGAGCTTAGGGAGACTGTCAAGGATGTAACTTATGAAATCTTAGCTGCTCCTGGTAAGTCTGGAGACACAGTGGTTTCTGAATTGGGACAGATTCGGAGGACACTTACACGGGATCTTCCCGAGTGGAAGCAGCAAGTAGTGGACGAAGTCAGAATGCTGAGAAACTGGGTAGAAAATCCGCACACACATACGCAAACTATAGGGAACAACTCTTTAGACGGTGACGAATGTCAGTCAACTCCTTATCGTTCACCGCCTGATTACATGCAAAACAACAGTCCTGTTGAGTCCCGAGTAGGGAAACTAAATGATCCGCCCACAATTGTGAGTTTAATGCAAGAGGAAAGTGTGATTAAGCATTGCACTTTTCCTGTTTTTCATCCGCAGAAGCGAGAAATACACCCCATCGTGTTCCTAAAGAATTTTTCCGGCATATTTCCCAGGAGCTGGACAGACAGACAGCGTATTCAGTTCGTCACTGGCTTTATTTCTGGTGATGCAGCATTATGGGGAACGGAAATGGTAGACACGTGTAGGAATTATGAAGAGTTTGAGAAAATGTTCTTGGCAAAATTTTGGAGTAATGGGGTACAGCAAAGATTAAGGAAGGAGGTGTATGGTGCGGAAATTTTCAATGAGAAGCATGGAAGTCTCCGGCGATACTTCGAGAAGTATCTAGCAAAAATTAAATTCTGGGATTCTCCGATTTCTTCCAAGGACGTAATTATGATTCTCAAAAGTAAACTCCCTGTGTCTATTAGAGAGAAATTAGTAAATGTGTCCGAAGAAGACACGGATGTATTCCTTTCTGTGCTGGATTCCTTAGATTTAATTAGCGAGGATGTGCGCTCCAAGGTTGGCAGCGGCAAATTCTTCCCTGGCAGCCAGCAGAATGCATCGCACGCGGACAACAATGCGCCCAAGGAGAGAGCGAGCTACTGCGACCGCTGTTACCAACCTGCCAGCGGTTATGAAAACGCAAATGGCAATAACTTTAAATGGAAGCAGAAAACCAATTACAGTAATCAGCAGAGATACCACCCAATTTACAACCACCAGGTACAACATCAGTACGGAAACCCACCCTTTAATTCTGCGCCTGAGCAGTATGGAAATTCTCCACAAACTAGTGGTAATTTTTCAAATGGGCCAGTGTACAATCAAAGTTATAGGTCGAAATATAGCAAGTGGCATGGGCAAGGCGGAGGCCACCCAGCACAACATAAGAACAACTATTCACAGAATAGAGGACCGCGGAACAATTTTCAAACGGTACCAAATGCGAACTTTCCTTCACAAGGAAATGGTTCTGCCGGCAACCAAAAGATCGGGCGACAGCAGACGTCTCAAGTATTTTATTCACAAGTGAATGCACCCAGTGGATTTGACCCCTTTACACCGGCATTTGTACCACATAACCAGCACCAATATGAAACGGAACAAACACTTAAGGCCATGAATGACAAACAGGTTAAACATCCTGCGGAAAATTAGAGGCAGCACCTTTCAGCCTCCTAGAGGTCGCTGCCGGTTCCAGTGGGGGTACTAACGAATACTCTGATTCTGAGTATGTTAATGCGATACGGTACGACCATGAGACCGACTTACGAGATGACCTTGCACCTGACCTAGAAGCTCAAGACATTAATGACATTTATGATGAACAGGTCCAGGCTTCGATTAAGATTTCTATTACTAACATTCCTGTCACAGCCATTGTTGATACAGGAGCAAACATCAGTGTGATGTCATCATGTCTTTTCATCTTCTGTTTCAAAAGTTTTATCATTGCCGATTCAGGGCTGCTCCATATCGGGAGCGATTGGTCCACTGAAATAGAGAGTTAGTTTACAGACACAGCCTCAACTGCAGATAGCATCTGTTTTGGTTTCTTACCTCTTGCGTACTGGAAATTTCCTTGTGTGAACTGTTAATGCTAAGTATTGTGTTGAACAGCGCACTGACTACATGGTAACGGCTACTACATGTCATCTTTAAGTATTAAATGCTATGTATGGAAAAATTGTTTATAGTGATGGACATGAACTGATATTTCTTCAACAAGTTGAAGCAGGAAATAGGGGTTGCACCAAGAATTTCAATTTAATTTTAAGTTAGTAATAAGAAAAAAAGTGCTTGCGAGGCGATTGCCCGGAGCTATATAAATATGTAAAGGTGAGAAATGGAGGAGGATGCGTAAATAAGCACTTCTCTCAAGGTACAAGAATATTTATAGATTTATTTTTAGTAATGTAAGTACTTGAAGTTCTGTAGTAAAAGCCCAAATTACCTGCTTAAAAAAAAAAGGGTACATGTTCAAACAGTCCAGACAGTGGACAGGAGTAGAAGAAATAGCTTAAAGTTCAGTTAAAGCGTGCTGTTAAATGGAAAAACAAGTGGTAACCCACATGTGTTCACGCAAGGAGACAATAAGCTGTAGTAAACTAAGTTAGGTGAAATACAGTACAAATAGAGGCAAACCATGAAGCATCAATAATGTAGCGTAAGTACTCCACGAGGCCACTAATTGCTATGAAAGTAAACTATTTCCCTGTGATCTGAGCCCAATGTAAAGAGTATATGAGGAATGTTAGCTGACGAATTGATTTCAGTAGAATCGAGGTACTAAATAACCACACAGCAAGCCCCCTGTATCATAAATAAGTCCAAGTAAAGATCTTCAGAAGATCTGTAGTGTAATCTAGCGACCATTCAATACCCTAATTGAAGGCTAATCTAAAGAACAAGCAATGCAGTGATATTTAAACTTAATATTGACTATAACCTGAGTAAGACGTAGAAGTAGCAAAGCATGCTGTAAGGAAGGAGGTTGAAGTTTATATATGTGCCTATGTTTATTAAGGTAATTTTATTTACATGCAGATTTTATTGTAAAAATGTCTCCTAAGACACTCCTCTTATGAAATCCATTTTCCTTGTGCCCGTTCCTTTTGATCCTGGTTCATTAACCCAGACCAAGGGTCGACTTGTAAAAGGCACGTGTGCTTCGAAGCAAAGCAGTGCTTATGAGAAATGAGACACGTAGCGTGATGAACTTCGCTAGCTTTGGTAATGTTTGTTATGGACCGGTTGCGTAAACCCAGTGAACTGTCGGTAATTCCATTCATGCAAAAAAAAAATAGTAGACACGCGTTACCCTATTTTTTTTTAACAGAGAACGATTGCTGAGTACATGAAGCGAAGAGGGAGACCTATTGTTATCCAGTCTGCCCTCAAATTTATAAAAAAAAAAAATTTGGCAAGCACAAAAAAAAAAAAAAAGATTCAGCGTTAAATGCGTACTCGTTATGTAGTAGATATGCTGCGTGGCAGTAGAAAATGATCTTGGGTGCACTAAAGAATAAATGCAACGAGTGTTGCAAAGCCTGTAGTTCTCATAATGATGAGATGAGCCCTTAAAAGAAAGTTTGAAAGAATATTTTTAGGTTCACTAGTGAAAGTAAACCTTGAGATATAAAGAGTCCATTCATAAAGCAGTTGTTCACTGGACTTAACAAAAGGAGTGACCATTAATTGTAAATATTAGCTCGTAAGTGATATTTTGTAAATAGTAGAATATAAGTCTTTCCATATCAGTGGAGGAAACGTGCAAAATTGATTGTTTTGTAAATGAACTCCATCGGCGAAGGAACTAAGCACGAATGATGTGTGAAGATGCACACTAAAGTGCGACGTGCATAATAAAAGTAACTGTTCACTGTATATTAGTGGTAGTGTTGTACTGCAAGTGTAAAAAGAAGTCAAGGCTACGACAACAGGTGCAACGCAAAGTTCAGTGTTGTTCTAAGTGCAGCGACAGCTAAAACATTCGTCGTCACTTACCTGTGAGCCTCATGGGAGGCAGTTGACAGAGAAGTATGGAGGCAACTTCAGTGTCCGGCTCCTCCGATGGGAAACGCGCGCGAGGTGTTTGTATCAATGCACTCGTGTGATACGAAGTTCACAAAAAAAAAAAAAAAAAAAAAAAAAAAAAAAAAAAAAAAAAAAAAAAGGGAGCACTCGACGACCAGCAGCTCTGTTACAGCCTGAGCGCGAACGGATACTAAGTATTGGAGCTCACGCAACACTGTGCAGCCGCTGTGAGTGGCTGACGTGTGGGTGACGAAACAATCCAAGCTTTAAACTGCTAACCGCCATGACTTCCATCATACATACTGGAGGAAAGACATTTGTACACTTGTGTGACTACATCTTCATATGTAAATTAAGCGATTTTCTTGAGTTGAAGTTAAGATGAGTGAGAAGTAGATTGTTAGATTACTCAGACCTTAAAGCCATTAATACCGGCACTCCTGAACACTGCTAAAATGAATTATAATCCTGTCTCTTGATGGACAAAGAAAATGAATGTGCACTATAGGAAGACCCTAAACTCCAGACCAGTCCCGATCCTTAACAAATGTATCCAATAGGTTATAAGTTATACTAATAATTTTCCACTTCTTCTGTTTCATATTGTAAATAAAAACCCGGGAAGCCGCATGAATTCCTGGCACCACAGTGGAAAGGACAGATGTACTGCATGATGAACGCCGTAGACAGCTAACACAGAAAGTGAAAGCATCACGAAGTGTAGTGCTACGTTATTAAACTGTAATTGAACCACAAGGAGTCAACAGATGCTCGAACATTGTCCACTCTAGTTTAGTGAAAATAAGCACTCACTGTACTTATGTATTAGTTGTTAAGCTCAAGAGAAAATAATTCCTGAATTCTATCCCCTGAAGTGCGAAATGAACGTTCACTTATTGTTATAAGCAAATATGGACCAAACTTAAATATGCACATAAATCTTAATCTTGGTATTATGGAATGAAGTGACTGATGAACAAAGAATGAAAAACTTTATTTTGAAAAATGATAAATATCTGATATATGTTTATAAATGTGATTTCAATTTATGTACTTTGTACGCCAGTAACGTTATGTAAATGTCACATCAAAAATCACGAATATCTCATGAGGACATGAGGATCGAGGTAATCCTTCGGCATTCCCTCTCTCCTCATGGGAGGCAATGTGATATTCGCTATTTTTGGCTTAATTAAAACAGCAAATTCAGCCAGAAGGCAAATACTTGTTTATAAAGAATGATTAATATATATATTAAGGCGTCGCATGGCGACGGTGGAATTTTCTAGTGATGTAATTTGTCGTCTTTGGGCGGCAATAAAAACAGAAAAATACGGATAGATATACGATCCTTCACTATTTTGTTCGAGGGAGAACAAATGAAGCCTGGAGCGCTAAGAAGACTTGTACTGTTTTTCTCGAGTAAGACGGACGCAGATTTGTGGCGGTCTGATCTAATTATTTTTACTAAATAAATAAAAACGTGTTCCGTCTAAGTTTTGAGTGAAGTGTAGGAAGAAGAACTGTTGTAACTTACCGTGACGACGCACGAGCGACTCAAAGAAGACAATGGCTATATAAAAGAGCGCTAAATGGACATGATATGGACATAACAATCTACCGTCATTGTAGTATTAAGCTTAAGGTACGATACATGTTTTAGTTATAATAAATATTTGTTCTGGGAATACTGAATCATTTAGCAGTGCTCATTTCTATTATCTCCTCAGTATTATTTTCATTTTAATTATGCATTTTGCTAATATTACAGACTCCAAGATCAGCAGTCCAATGTGCGTGTTACCTTGATAAAAAGAAAACTGTTTTATAGTCTTCTTGCATCAGCTTTAATATTGAGTTTCTCTTTTGTGTGATGTTACAGTTGTTTTTGCGCCCTTAAGAACTTTCTGGTCCCTTAGGAAATTTTTTTTTTGTCATAACAATAACTTCACAACCGGGTATGATCGTATCTACGATCATGAAGTAATTAGAAAGACGATAACGCAACTTCTTAATCAATAGCACGCTAGTTGTGACTGCCTCAAGCCATGCCAAACCGCAAGTAAAAACTATTCACATCTCATAATGCAATATTTTATGACAATGGTCAATCCATGATTCTTACGCCAATTGTGATTGATAAAACAGTTAGTTAAATCTCAATTTCCAACTTTCCATTGAATAGCAACATCACTTCTATTTTGTAACATCACACCCGAGCATGTTAAGATATAAATTTCTTGCTCACTTGATTTGGCTGTATTTCCCTGTGTGTTCGTAAATCAAATTTAGTACACTCAGTTGAAATTTTGTCACAGCATAGGGGTTCTCTGGAGTGTTATGGGCTTAGTTGTGTTAATTTAAGTTGTTGTGCACGTTGTTGGGGGGGGGGGGGGGGGAGTCCGTAATGTTTACTAATGCATGCTCCGTACTCCGGGTATCTACGCTGAACTTGATTGCTTGTGGGTCTTATACGTCTATGTGCGGGTCTGAGTGTTGAAACCTGGTTGGGACTTGTGGTTCTGTCTCACATGCCCGTAGTCTATCGGTACACTGACTGTACTTTCGGTGGCTGTCGAGCTGTCACGTTAGCGAGGCATTACCTGTGGCTACTGCGGTGTGCGACGGTGTTATCGGAGCCCAATACGTGCACGGAATTCACATCCAAAATAAGTTTCATTCGCTTTGTGCTACCCTCAGACTGACACAGTTTTGGAGAGTTGCTTTAGCTTCTGCTCCCCAAAGTATCACTGAATTCCACGTCAAAGAAACGCATTTTAATTCTGTACATCACCCATCGCCTCTAGTTGTATACATAGTGATGTATTTTTATATTTCTAAAAGAAGAAATGTTCATATCGTAATGCTTTCCTAAAAATGTTGGAGGTTATGAAGAAGTTCGCCCATGGCATTCACTACGAATATGAGGGTCTCTCGTCCCCGCTAACAGTTATGACACAGTGTTCTAATAAGCAAGGTTTTGATCCCCTCACTTTCATGGATCGAGTTCTTGCCGATTATTGCCATCGTCTTGTTCTTTCTATAGAAAATTATTATTAGTATGGCTGCCGCCCCTTGGGTCCTATTTTCTGATGTAAATAAATTGTAAGAATTGTCATTATTCGTTCGACCCTTTGTTAATTGTTAAAATTGTTATTAATGGTTTCATGCGAAATGACGCGATACTTATGTCTTGCCGACTAAGGAGTTGTTTCCAAAGTTATTCAAACAAATTTTGAAATTCGTTTGGATCAAATTGTCTTTCTATCCGAAAGCTGTATATTGTATTATTTTAAAATACTAAACCTGGTTTGAGTTTAGAAAACCTTTAAATATTCATGTTTGTTTTAATTCTGAAACTTCTTATGAATAGATGATTGCGTGTTCTATAAATAGTGAATGATGATCCAAAATACTGGGATGTAGCCGATCCTCTAGGATCTTTACCCTCGATTTTAGGGCGCTAAGGTTTCCCCATTATATTGTAGAACTAATACGTTAGTATCTTAGTAAGAGTAACAGCAACATTTTTTCAGGCACATCGGAAATGAAAAGTTATAGTGTAAATGTATGTAGCTGAACTACAACGCTAGTAAATGAAAAACGATCTGAGGACGTCGATTAATGTTTGTGGAATTAAGACATTAACAGTTGTACTGTAAAATTCTAAACAAAATCTTAATAGATACTTAATACACATTTTCAAGAAAAATGAGTTAATCCAGTAGCAAGTTAAAATGTTTGGAATATAGTAAGAAGCAGTACAGATAAAAATAATAGCCGGTAGTTCTCAAGAAAAGGCCACCGAATAAAAGAAAAATGTTACACAGATTAGCTGCCACAACAAGTTCAGTAAGCATAAATTCCCTTTTCTTCCAAAGTATTAATCGACATATGCGTATCAACTGCCACTGCTGCTGAACGAAGCGCTTCTTTGTTCATAGCAAAACATGACAACAAGGGCGTTAAAAATACGTTTTAAAATTGCTTGGTAATTCGCTCGAATGTGCTGGGGCGAAAGAGGGCGACCATTAGCGAGCGATATTAATACCGACGCTGCCAGTAAAACATCAGTCGTGTGAGGGGCACGTATATATTCTGCAGGAGAGTAAGCATTAATATTGCATTTCGGTATTTGATGGCGAGTTTTTCCAGTAGTTGGTAAGCATACCAGTGGGCCTCTAGGACGGTTGTCATGTTTTCAGTTACAGTACCTGCGTCTACTGGAACCATATACTCACACATTGAACTCTACCAATTATTTGTCATCGGTTGAAAGTAATGACACCTTCCTTCCATTAGCTTATTCTCTCGCTCTCCCATTTGTCACGCATGTAAGAGTCAGGTCAACTGCTCCGTTGCCTAGGTACCGGTTGATTCTTCGATGTAAGGTTCTGCCCCCGCTCCCGTCTTTTTTTAACAACTTATTTAATGTTTTCTATACAACATGGTAATAAATTGATTTGTCATTTAAAATGCTTTCATTTTTAGTATTTTTGGAATTGCTGGAACATTTTTCTGTGCAAAAATCAAGCTGACGCACCATGCCAGGATACGTTGACCTTTTCTCAACCCTAAACGGGTAAAAGATACTAAAACGTGGTTGGTAATGAAGCGAAAGAGTAGCTACAAGACGAAGAAGAAACTGGCATGTTCATTCAGATTTTTATGAACCCATTTGTGTATCATGTTGCTATATAAGACAGAAAAGAACAATAAAAGCCATCAGTTGCCAGTGGGCATCGATTTATATTGCTCGGAGCGGGCGTCCCATGACATCCATCGAAGTTCATCGTTGATCCATTCATTCAATTGTTTTATTAAAGAAGGCAGCTGAACCTCTGACCGAACACGCTGACCTGTGTTGGGTGGGATTCAAACCCGGGTATCCCGCTTACTAGGGACGAATGCACAACAGCGCTTAAAAGTCACTCGAAACCATGGTCAGAACGTTGCAAGACTTGCGAGGAAACTGAAGTGATGGGAGGAGCTACACTCATTCTCTCAGGAGCTTTTCGACAAACGCTTCCAGTTCTCTTCTAGTCAACACCAGCAGCCGAGATCAAAACATGCTAAAAAGAATCACGTCTCTGGCCACACATAAAAATACGACTAACAAAATATGAGAGTTGAACTATCGAAAGATGGAACGACAGCAAATTTTTCTCAATAACTTTTACAAATAGGCGAAGGCACATATCCTGCTGACACGACGACCGGCCACATTAAACTCAACAGTGATATCTGAAACATAGCCACTGCCGAAAACGAACTCATCGACGAAATTTATCCGAACATTGTTCACAAATATATCATCCGGATTGACTAATTGAAATTTCGGCTACTAAAAGTAATATTGTCTAAACTCTTTGCAAGTACCAGTAATTACATTACACAGCCTTAGACTTAATACTGGATCTCCGACCGTACTACTCAGAAATCTCAACTCACCAAAACTATGTGATGGAACAAGGGTGATCATCAAACACCTACCGAGTAACATCATGAAAGCCGAACTGGAAAGCCAACTGGGAAGTACAAAGGACACACTATTTCTCCCCAGAATACCAGTGATCTCTACTGAATTGCCATTTCAAATTAAGACTGCAATTTCCAATCAAATTATCCCACACTTTTACAATTTCTAAAGCGCAAGGACAAAGTTTAAAATATTGCGGCATGAACCTCAAAGACTCCTGCGTGTCTCGAGTAGGAAATTTGAAAAATTTCTACATACATAGGCCGGATAAGAAAATGAAAATTGTTAATAAACAAGTATCGTAAATATGTCTAATATGTTTTCAATAAAAAATTTTACCTCATAATTTAAGAACTACTGTAAATATTTAGGATATGTTTTGAATAAATTGTTTTGCCTCTTATACTTTAAACTTTATCCTTTTATTCGAACTACCACGAACCCTCATATTAACCCCCTGAGCGAAGCGGGTGCCCAGCTAGTGCTAAATAAAGTTACTAATAAAATTTTCGAAGAATGAATCACCCAAATGTATGTATAACAATGCCCTGTGAATTTACATGCGAAATTGACTGACAAAATTCTAGACGCTGAATACTACACAAGCTCATCTAACACTGCACTGTGAAAGTAAAACTGTCTGCATGAGAAATGAAATCCTAAAAGAAACCAATTTTACTGTGACAATTATTGCACATAATTGCCACTATTAGTTTACATACGTAACAGGACGTTTATTCTCTTGGGAGTGTGAGAAGAAACTGAGTGACAGATTGGAAGCTTCCAAAAGATGATGATTTGAAGAAACTGGAGAAAGGAATGTGTGTTAGCAGTTGAAGGTGTTGAAATCTCCAGTGCTGTGTGTAAATACAGCAAAACTGCTATGTTTCTTTCTACTCTTGCCGGAAAGTAAGACCTGAGGAAAATGAGCAGATGTAAGAGGAAATACGAAAATATGTCCACGACTGATAATGTTACGAAACAAATATGTGGGAGCTGTTGATTTATTATACATCATCGGCAGACACAGAATGAGCTCTCAGAAGTGGTGCCTCAATATTCTACCAACTCTTAGACATGGGCATTAGTAAATGATTTTTTTCTTTTTTACAAAAGATCAGCAGAACGTAAAGGGACTCATAAGACCATAAAGTTAAGCAAACTTGGTATGGAAGTTGCTGGATGGTATGCCAGTCTGGTGCCAGTGCACAAGAACGACGGAGATCAAGCAATGAAGCGGGACAACAAATCCGAGCAAATAAGAGTATGGGACCAACAGCTCAATTGCATCAAAGAACGTAAGACAGAATCAAGTGTCATTTTCCATTTCACTTCAAAATTACCAGGGTGTGAGGGATTACCCTGAATTTATTGTCAATAGTGTGTACTACCATTAAGCTTCCACAAAAACAAAACTTGCTTTAATTTATTTCAGATGCAACAGGATGAAATTGTTACACCTAAAATGAGTTGAAAAATGCTCTGGTCTTGCTGTATTTAAATAAATTGTTGTGCTTTTTACATAATTTCCTGAAACTTGTTTACTATTTTTTTAAAGTTTCCTTTATTTAATATCAATTAAGAAGCCTCTGTGTGAATGCACGATGTTCACTTTTTGACTGGAAGGTAACTACCAAGAACCAGTTGATGCAAAGTTGTCTTTGGCATCTTAACTGCAAAATGCGTTATGTAACTCATGTGCTACAAACCATTGAATTATAACTAACAGCCTCAAAGTAATTTCTTACTATTTTTCTGGCTTTTGACGGACTTAAATAAACCACGAACATATTTTCAATAAACAACCCATTTACGGGTTAATAAAGGAAGTCCTCTAGTCGAAATAGCGTATTAGTTATGTTCCTTTCACCCTGACCCATACGTAGCAATCTTATGCAACAAATCGCTCGTCGAAAGATCCGTACCTAAGGACCGAAGAGTTGCACATGTCACACCAATACCCAAGTAAGGAAATAGGAGTAATCCACTGAATCACTCACCCAGTAGGATTGCAGTAAGATTGGAGTAGGATTTTGGAACGTATACTGTGTTCAAACATTATAAAATACCTCGAAGGAAACGATTTATTCACGCATAGTGAACACGGATTAAGAAAATATCGTTCTTGCGAAACACAACTAGCTCTTTACTCTCACGAAGTTTTCAGTCATATCGAGAGGGAATATGAAACTGATTCCATAGTTTTAGATATCCAGAAGGTTTTTGAGTTCCTCACAAGCGACTTCAAATCAGGTTCTGTGTCTATGGAGTACCGTCTCAGTTGTAATATTGGATTCGTGATTTCCTGTCACGAAAGTGGCAACTGATGGAAGGTCAAGTGAAACAGAATAATATCTGGCATTTCCCAAGCAAATGTTATAGACCGTCTGCTGTTCCTAATCTATGAAAACGACTAGGAGTCAATATGAGCGGCAATCTCACTCAGACTGTTGGCCCATGATGCTGTCATGTACCGTCTTGTCAAGTCATCAGATGATAAACACTAACTGTAAAATGATTTAGACAGGGTATATGTGCTGCTAAAAATTGCAACTGACTAAATAATGAAAAGTGAAAAGTCATCCTCACGAGTACTGATAAGATATCTACTAAATTTCGGTTACATGATAAATTACACAAATATGAAGGTTGTGAATGCCACTAAACGGTTAGGATTTACAATTACATTAAATTGAAACGACCACATAATGTTGTGCGGAAAGTGAATCCAAGACTGCGATATTTTGGCGAAACACAAGATGCAACAGGTCTACTAAGGAGACTGCTTACACTGCGCTTCTACGACTTTTCTGGAGTACTGCTGCGTGGTCTGGGATCCTCATCAGATAAGACTGACGGAGGACATCGAAAGTGTTCAAAGAAGCACAACTCGTATCAGAGAAATAGGTGAGACGCTTATCCCGTGTGTGGTTCTATAGTGGAACGGTAGAGGAATAACTATAAGGCTGACCGATTAAACCTCTGACACACACTTGACTCGAATTGCAAAGTAACCATGTAGACGTAGATGTAGACGTGTACACATAATCTGCGAGACAGAGCAGTAAGACGGATGACCTTATAATACAGTCTGCAACAGTAACAGCTGGACTGTGCTGTCTGCCCATAAATGTTGGTTTCAAAGTTAGTGACACTGTCTCCCCTGAACGTTTCTCAATCAGCAAAGGGCATGGATGAAAAACAGACTGGATCAGCAGCTTGATCGCGGAGCCACAGGCAAAAGTCAACCCGTTGCTGATTCGTTAGGTTGTATGTATGTATGTATGTATGTATGTATGTATGTATGTATGTATGTAGAGGCTACCGATTTCGAAAAGATAAAAATTTATGTCCAGCCATTCGCAACCCTTGTAGAGTGTTCTTCAGTATAGCCTGGCCGTGCAAAAGTCCGCCACTTTTATTTTATCATTTTTCATGTAATTTGACCAATTTTTTGTGAACTCCATTTGGTTTTCTTCTCGGTATTAATTTACCTCTTTCATTCTTATGGTTCTGACTATCATATCAGTAAATCTGATTACACCGGTATTGGCACTACGGCGTTTAAGTGCCCGAGTATGGTGATTCAGAGACAACGCGATTTTTGTGTGTTTTGCACGATCTTTTAAGTGACAATCTGGTAGAACATGTACACAACCCTACACTGAAAATGTCGACACACTTCCTCCTCACAATCTGATTGAAAATTGCATGTTTTCTGCATGGTATCGAACGATACTGGACGAATAGTGGATTCCTGGCGTGTCAACCGATGTCTCCAAAATGTAACATTTCGTGTCACTATGACACTGCTTCTTATTTTAACTGAATGTTATTTGTATGCTGACTAGAGGGTACTAATCGGTTTGACTAGACATGTGCCGTCTATTTAAGCGGTCAATGGACGAGTTTAGGACGGATTTTTTAGTGACTGAGTGGTTGGCTCCTTTCCGCATCTTATATTTGTGGTCAGCACACCTGGTGAAATATTTACTGGTTATATCCAAATACTCGTAATTTTTGCAAGTAAAATTATATGTTAGTATTACCACAATTTTATTTAAGCGCGAGGCATGTGCTCCTGCTTTTGAGGTTTCATGCAAACAATCATTCAAACTTTCAGTTTTGATCAAAATAAACGCGTTACAAATAATGCTGAACATTCCTGGGATGTTAAAACTCTGTACTTGACCTAAACTCCAACCTAGGACTTCTGCCTTTTCCGATCAAGTGCACTACCGACTGACGTATCCAAGCACGACTCACGAACCGCCCTCACGGACGTGCTTTCGCCAGTATCTCTTCTCCTCCCTCAGTACAGGCTCTCTCAGCAGACAACTGTCAACTTTATTCGGGACAAATAATTTAGGTATTTAAAAAGACGTTAAATGCGTTTAGGTTCACTTTTTTACTATAGTTTTTAACTGCGCCAGTTTCGGTTATTGTGTGCACCCGCTCTACCATCAGCGATCTCCCAAAAAGAGATTACCACATATAGTCAGAAAAACTTTGTTTCCATCGAACTCCACCCCTGTAACGCTGTTTTTGACGAAAGCACTCTTCGGTCAGTACTTAATCAAGTCGTTGAGCACCATAAAACGTCGTCGTCGTCAATATTCAAGGAGTGAATGATCGCCGAACTTCATGAGTCGTGAAATGGCGCCTGGCTTTCTATGTAGACACTAGATTCAGTATCTGGTGAACTAGTTAAAGCAATGATAACAAACGATAGCCAGAGTGTCCTCGTTTTATTCGTTAATGACCTGACCGAGTTGAAGAAAATGGTAGCTGCATTATTCCTGGACGACACTGCTTTGCTCTTCAGCAGTTGTCGAGTACACGCGACGATAACCCACCTTCGGTGGTAGTTGACGGCCACGGAACAGTGGGCAAAAAAACAACACAAGGTTAAACGCAGACAGAATACACCCAGTGATGTTTACTCGCAGAACACGACTTGAGAGAGGGGCTGTTAATTATCAACACAGACGTCCAGTGGGCCTACCAGGTTAGATACCTAGCAGTGGTGCCCGATAAAAAGCCCATATTGAAACGAAGTGGGGAAAAAGATGATCCCGCTAATTTACACCATGCGTACCTTACTGTGAAGTGTAAAATAAAAGTAAACATAGAGGTTCGAATTTATAATGCAATCGTTCTACCAGCTGGAGCACAGACTGCCAAAAACAAACGTCATCCAGGTAATCCAAACAGATGCTTGAGACTAATACTGAGAGCACCCAGATGGAGCAGAACCAGGGCTGACACGAAGAACTGAACAGTCTCCCTCAGCAACATTTTTTTGTTTTACAGCAAAAAAAGGGCCCACGCCGTAAGGGCCCACGCCGTAAGGGCCCACGCCGTAAGGGCCCACGCCGTAAGGGCCCACGCCGTAACCTTAGATGATCAAGAAGTTAAACGTGACTATATGTGAAGCAAAGTCGACGGAAGGAAAGCGAGCTAAGAACAAGGACTTCTTTATGGAGAAAGGTCTACAAAACACGCTGTATAGACAGCGGAGGTCCCAAACCAAAGATTAAATGTGCTTCGCTAGACTGATACGATGGATAAAAAGTACAATGCATTCGACAGTCAATGCGTCGTTCGCTGAAACAGTCGTTAACTCAGACAGCATACGTAAAGAGAACTTAAGTACTTCCAAAAAAGCATATACTTTAAAAAAGGCATTCGGTCAGGAAAGTCTGACGATAATGAGCAGAAAGTGGTGGGGGAGACCACCTAAAAAATGGAAATGGATAGAACGACAGTGCCCAATATGCACTTAGCTAAAATGACCTCACGGCGAGAGGGCCGAGATGAGGTTGGCCAAGCCTCTGGGAGAGGTTTAATCTCCCGGGGCTTGTTCGCGTGAAGAAAAGGTTAGTGGTGATGCCCAAGTGACACCACCTGCCGACAGCCATCAACATGGAGATCATCCGAAGGGATGGAAGAACTAGTGGACCGAGGTAGGAGAACTGCAGCCTTGGCAGCAGCGTCAGCAGCCTCATTTCCCGTCAGACCGACGTGACGTAGAACCCACGTGAATATCACAGTGGCTCCATCAACAGCAAGCAAATGGAAGCTTCTTGGGCCCGTTGGACTAAGGGATGGACTGTCTACAGTACAGACTCTGAAGGGCACAGAGAATGGTAGCATTAGACAGTTAAAAAGCCTGTGTCGCCGGATGTACTTGGTGGCTCGATAGGAGGCGAAGAGCTCTACTGTAAATACTGATCAGCGTGTTGGAAGCCGATAACGAAAATGGTTGGTACCTACGACGAAAAAAAAGGCACATCCGACACCAAAATCTGTCTCAGAGGTTTCAGTGTACACGAAGGTACTACCACTAAAATTCGTGCAAAGGTCGAGAAACGGCGATAAATCGAATCCGGAGTAGTTTCATTAGGAAGCGAATGAAGCTTAAGATAAACACGGGGCGCCGCTCGAAGCCAAGGTCGTGAAGGGTTCAGTCCCATGAGGAACGTGGCAGGTAGCGCGACAATAAGCCGCCGGAGCAAAAGCCGATAGCGAACTCCGGGAGATAACAGAAGGATGTGCCCTATACTGGCAGTCATTTTCTGAAAGTACTAAATATATGTGTGCTGAAAAACTCCTTTTAGTGTAATTAAAAAGTAACATAGTAAATAAAACGTGTAACGGTCATGGGAGTTTATTTTTTATGAAACATTTTAAAACTGTCTTTTCACTGTAAGGCAAGGCAAATCTTACCACTTTCGGTCAACTGGATTACAGCCAAATCCTTGGTTAGTGTAGTAAGGGTATGTGGTCTTCCCCTGATAAAACGTAAAGTCTGTCAAGTCCATTGGGATTTGTAAGAGCAAACGCTTTCAGACCAACAGGATTTGGCTTGTTTGGGTATTACTGCTTCAGACTATTTGTACTGAAAAACGGTACAATCATCTCATCTACTGCCATGTCTGCCTCTTTTTCTTGCTTCAAACGCACTTCTCTAATTTTTGTTATCAGTGGGCGTAATTTTCATAGCCTGTCTTCTTTCTTCTTGACATAACAAACTCAACTTTCAAACTGGTCCTAATTACGAAGAATCTGTTTCTAGTCATGTTATCACTCACCACAGGTTTTCGCCATCTTATTTCAATACATACGGATAATGGGGTATTTAAGCAGCTCGTGATTAGGCATATGCCAGTAAACATTTTCAGTTCAGTCAAATGTAAACCTAAAGGGCTGCCATTCACTTTATCGAAAGTTGTATAGTTTTTCTCAACTATTAGTTGCAGTATGTCATCGTCCAGATACTGTCTAAAATAATCGACGTATTTGTAGTTCTAGTGTCTGTTGGAGGTAGTGCTGGTTGGGAAATTTTTGTTACTGAAGCTGGGTTGAATATCTTCCTCGACAGTGACACCTCGGTACAATCGGAAGACGAAACTGAAATTTAAAATAGATTGATTTGATTTATTTGAATACATGTTGATTCTTTGTTATCTGTTCATACATTAGCACTTATTACATGAAGGAGAAAATGTTTGCAAATCTCTGCAAAATTTTGGAACAGTAAAATTGTTTAATTGCTGTTCTACAAATTTGTTGACTCAGTTTCCTCCTCGGATTCGTCTTTGTCAGATTCGTTTTCATTTATCTTCTGTAGCAGTGGCGGAGTCACTATTGCGGTGGTGTTACCATTTTCTGAAACATCATCGCCGTAAAAAATCTCCTTCACACTCATCACGGCAGTCTATCAATCCTCCAGACAAGGTAAAATTTCATAATCTGAAATAAAAGTAATTACCTCTATTAGATTTTCTAATGTAATGGTCACTTATGATCATTAACAATATTAGTAACATTATTAATGAATATACTGTTCCATAAATTAAACAAGCAGTTTTTGGATATGAGACAGTAATGTCAAATTTTACTAATGAGATCAGTTAAGCTGAGTCCCGAAGTGAAGGATACTGAGCCTCTTGATTGTGGTCATTACCTCAACTAAAATTGAACACAAAATTGTTCTTTCCTTCTTAAAAGACTCCTCATATTTATAATTAATTCTTCCTTTGTTATATGTGCTAAAACGAAAGCGATAAATTGTAATTCACACTTACCTCAGAGGATGTTTCTTTCACGGCGTGAACTGGTCGCTGCCATTTCCTAAAATGGTTTAGAGAGACGTGCAGAAGATCAGGTTCAAGTATACAAAATGCTTCCTAAATGTCAGCAGTAACCGTTGAGCAAAGGAAGACTATTTCATGCTGCCATCTGGCGGAGAATTTTTTAAATTTGAAGTACAGTATACCGTACTAGGGGCCCCAAAAGGATAGGATGGATGCCTGGGCATGGCAGACAAGCAACACGCGTATCAGCTGAGGAGAACATCACGCCGGTAGTTCGGCAGTAACACGATCAAGCAACATACCAGGAAACTCCTTGGGAAAGTCGAAAATCTGAGACCAACTTCACGTCACCTACAGTGCATGGAAACAGTGAACTCTGAACGATGGCACTGTCTACGATTTCCACGCTTGGTCAGAGGACCCTGTGTAGGAATAAAGCAAAACCAGCATCTGAACAGTCCATATAGGCTAGAGCCCAAATGTCCTGTTAACGACTGACATGTCAAAATGATTGTGAGGTGTTATGTTAAGAAGTCCGGCTTCAAAGAAGGCAGTACTTCTTGGGAAATAAACGTCATTTCTATCTATATTATAAAAGCGCTCTCTATATTAAGAAAGCGTGTAGCTACATAGATGGGTGTGTTGCTAAGTACAGGAGCCTTTACTCTGCACTGCCCTAGCAGTCAACATCCACACAGCGAAGATGAGGTTGGTGGTACTCTTGTGACACTGAAAGAAGCGGGCTGCTTTAAAGGTGTACGTGCAGCTCTCTGCTTGCCACAGTTTGTCTTTATCGTTTTGTTGTGGTACAATTCTTAAAGCAGCTTAGAAACGGAGTGAAAATCTCATTCGGGACGAAGTCTGCTTTGAAACAAAAACCAACTGCGGCATTTTTAACTGTTATCAACCCACCATCTATACGCCTCAAATAGCGTATTAAACGTATAAATTGCAAGCGCACAGACAGGAGTGTTTCACAGCTGCCTGCATTTGAATTTGATTTCGGCGAGGAGTTCAAATCACAGAATACGAAGCGCCAAACAGAGAGCAAACTTAGCCTAACTTACCTCGTTACGGTATCATCAAGGTATATCTGCAACAGAGTAAGCAGTTAGCTGCCTTCCAAGCCTCCGTATTTGGAATCTGAACCTCTGTATTATGTCGAGTACCTCGCAGGTACTGTAAATCAGTTCACAAAGGAAGTATATGGTTTGTTCCAGAATATTATGCCGATTACGTTGGGTGATCTGCACTATAAATCAAACACTTCTCTCTGAAATAACGTATGTGATCCTTAATTCAATGTGCTACATGTTTGCAGTCGACAGTGGGTTATTGTTATACAAATCCTAGTATAAAAATAGCTGCCGAATTGTAAACGGGTATCTTAATGAAACGTCACAGGTACGTAGGTGTGGCAGCCTTAACCTTCTAATTATGATCTGGAAAAAATAAAGTACTTTATTTGTCTGCTATTACAGGGCTGTAGTCCTGCTACACAAAAAAGTCACCGGCCCACAATCGCGTAGCTACAGGAGCCATAGAGAAATTGGCACAACCCATTAATTCAGTGGAGTATCGTGAGGTAATTCGTTCTATGGAGTTGATGTAAAACACCGCAACAGCCAGTGCTGACTAGGAAGTAAAGAGGAACAGTTCATCATCGTTATGACACAGTGGTCACTGATCAGGGACTGAGGACTGGGAACCGCGACGGAAGAGACCCTTGTACTTGAAGGCTGGCGTGTACTCAGGCAGGCGTATCGACATTAAAGCTATAATGGAAAAGTGAAAAGTCATGGGTCAGCTTTGAACGTCTTCCACAACAAGAAAGGTCACCCTCCACTGAATTCCACGGCTGCACGGGACACAATGACACATGCAGTTTCTTTAGGCTATAAAACTTTGTCTCACTCTCAGTATTCTCCTGTTATGTCAACCACGACACCGTACGACCACCCTGGTATCACTGCTAGTAGCCACTTCATTTCTTGTTCCATTCGCAAGTAGAGCGAGGAAGAAACGTCTGCATGCCTCTGTACGCGACTTATGTCAGTGCTCATCCGTAAAATGTATTAGGTGCAGTCAAAGAAGACAAAGGCGATGAAGGAAGCTAACTGTTCATTATTTCGGAAGTAGTCGAATTTCTTGATATGTCTTTCCCACAGAGAGACAAGGCGGTCGTGCCTCGATCTTCACCTTTTTCATTACCGATCCGATTGCTATGCGCCAGTCTTCGTATAACAGCTCCTCCGCATGTCTCGTTATTCCCAGTCCTACACAGAGTGCCAATTCGACCTTCCTCATTCGGACTTGACTGATCTCACAAAGTATCTGTGTCAACTGACGATTGTGTCATGACAAAGGTGAACTCTCGCCGTATACATGCACTAACTCAGCACGGACTGTTGCGGCGGCTTTCCCCTTAAACTGTAGAAAACGAATTACCGCACAGTTCTCCACTTTATCGATGGTTTGCACTGTTCTTTTTGTCTCCTTTATGTTCGAGATTGTGGCGTGGAGATATCAGTGTCTACCGGAACTAAAGAAACCAACAAAATATTTTTTTGGAGACGATAATTACAACTTTATGACTATCTCACATACATTCTGGTGTGGGATACTTGTGTGGCTTTTAAGAAAATGGTTTTCTGTGCACTTTATATTGTTAGTGCCCTAATATCATCCTTTTTCCCCATGGGCCCTTAGTCCAGTGAGATTAAGTTTCAGTACTGCGAAAAGTTACGCTAAAAGTACGTAGGAGTACCTTTACTCTAAAAGAAACATCAAAATCTGCAGGTCGGTCGCGAATGATTTCGTGTGTTACTATGATCACTTCAGGTGTTCCTTTCACAGTCACTCGATTTTGTATACAGAAGGACTTAATGCCGCCACTAATAGCAATCTAGTGATCTGGCGATCGTGTTGGACACGTTACTGACCAGTGAGTGCTTATACACTTGTCCTGGAAAATGTCACTGCAGTTGTGATATTACAACTCAAAAAGCAGTCTTGCTTACACATTGTGACTCGAACGTCTATCTTGCTTAGCCGTATGGTTTCTCCTGTGTTTAGGGGTGTACTGTCCAGAAATGCTTGAGAGGTGTATGCTTTTGGTATCGAAAGTAGACAAATGGCAAAACGCAATCAGCACCTTCACTGGGCGACAGCAATGATATTCATACTAATGACAGTGCCACTGAAGCAGGGTTACTAATAATGGTTTTCCGACATTCCTTCGCCGAAGAAGTAAATATTTCAGAATTCGAATCCCTGACCACGTGATCCACTTACAAATAGCTCTCCTCAGTGCAGCGGACTATATACAGGGAAGTCTTCTGCTCCAGATTCTACAACAGTCAGGTTCCTGTCAGAGTATACTGAAACTATAGTTCCATACTTAGCAATCATATGCAACCTCTCACTCGTCGAAAGATCCGTACCTACAGACTGGAAAGTTGCACAAGTCTCACCAGTATCCAAGAATGAAATTAGGAGTAATCCACTGAATTATAGAACCATATTGCTAACACCGTGCTTGCTGCAGGGAACGGAGTAAGATTTACGGCAAAATATGTCATGTATCACGTCCATGTGGTATACATTTATTATGACAAGTTTTTCCTCAGTTTAGACAGGACTGCACCATCCCACTGACCCTACTTAAAATATGTATGTAGCATATATTGAAACGGTGTAATCAGTCATGCAGTGGTATGGTATTTTCTTTCCAGCATGCTACTATTTACTCATTATCTGCCGATCAGGTACTGATAGAACGAAGTAGAGAGGCTGTCAAAGTTATGATGAAGTTAATGCAAGCATTTGAACGAGAAAGGCTTAGAATAAATACAAGCAAAACGTAATATCTAGAAGTTTGAGCAGACAGAAGGGATTTAGTACTGTCGCAGGGAACTATCGAAGGTTTAAAACAGATTAAAAACTTTGGATGCATTATCCATTCCTCGGGAAGCTTTGAAGCAAATGTGGTACGCAGATTGCAACACGCAAGAGGAGCAATTAAAATGCTAAATAGAGATCCGTGGAGCCGGCAAATATCAAAAGAAACAAGGACGACGATTCTGCAAACAGAAACGAGAAGTATATTAACGTACGCTGCAGAAGGCTGGACTCTGATGGAGAGGCAGAGAAGCAGATGGAGTAAGGAGGGCAGCCAGGATATCCAGAACAGAGCGGAGAAGGAATGAGGACATTAGGGAGATAACGGATATGGAAAGAACCAGTCGTGCAAACAATTGAGAATTGAGCTGTGTAGTGATATGGTCATAAACGGCAAAAGGAGCAAGGACGATGGCCAAAAGAAATCCTGGAATTGTCGCTGCCACGAATGAGGAGATGTGAACGTCCGAGGTTAACCTGGAGAGCGGTGGTTACTGGAATGATGAAGAGAAATCTTGAAGAGGAAGACTACCATGATCGTAAAAACTGTCGAACGGTGGTGCAGAGCAACTGCTGAAGAGTGGAGAAGCCCTTAAAAGTAAGTAGTTTTTCCTAAAAAACACGTCAGTATTTCAAAAGTATCACACTAGATTCTTAATCTAATTACTGCTACGTATCCATTGCCTTGTTACGTGTATATGCTTTGCTATTGTCATTTTCAGCATAGCGACCTAGATATGCGAGTACGTACCTTCATTAAGTCACTGCCGCCGAGATGTAGGTCAACCCGTTACACAACAGAAAGTAAGAAACGCAGCGTTGGCTAGATTGCACCCACTTATACTCGTAATTCAGGGCCCTTGGCCCTCTACGATTCAGCACTTACGGAAGATATGAATGGAACAGCAGGAGTGCAAATGCAGTTTCTCTTTCCTTTAGTGGAGCAATACGGACTGTGACCCACGTCCGGTTGTTTGCTGCGCTCGCCTCACGTGTAGGTTTTTTTTTTTTTTTTTTTTTTTGTGGTTTTAGGGCGCAAAACTTCTATGGTCATTAGCGCCCAGCCCGTGACGTAGAAAACAGGAAGAAAACGAAATTTAAAATCAGCAGCAATGGGAACAAAGTCATAAAATTTGAGAAACTAAAGGCAGAAGGAATGCTTAAAAATCCACTATAGAAAGGGGTTGGTTGTCCCCCAAAAAAAAGGCTTCAAATGACTGACGTCATTTCACTGTCACTAATAAACTGTAGAACGCGGTCAGCTGAGCGCGTGTCATCTGCTAAAATCGACGATAGATCAGGCGATAGCTGTAGACGGGAGCGTAACGGATTAAAATAGGGGCATTCAATTAAAAGGTGTCTGACCGTCCACGGCTGAGAGCAGTGGGGACAGAGTGGGGGAGGATCACCGCTTAAAAGATGTCGATGACTAAAAAGACAGTGCCCTATCCGGAGTCTAGCTAAAATTACCTCCTCCCGACGACGCGATCGGGAGGAAGAGGTCCATGCGCAAGGAAGGGCTTTCACTTCCCGCAATTTATTATGGGGAAGTGTTGACCAATGCGCATGCCATAAATGAGCAACTTGGCGACATAAACCGCTCCGTAGATCGGTAAACGGAAGAGACTGAATAGCTGGCCGAGGAAGAGAGACTGCAGCCTTGGCCGCTATATCGGCCGCCTCATTTCCACAGATACCAGCGTGTCCTGGGAGCCAGAGGAACGCCACTGAGACGCCCCCCAGGTGGAGCAAGCGCAGACAGTCCTGAAACCGGTGGACCAGAGGGTGCACAGGGTAAAGAGCTTGGAGACTTAGGAGAGAGCTGAGAGAATCTGAGCAGATTACGTACTGTATCCGCTGATGGGGGCGGATGTAGTGGACAGCCTGGAGAATAGCGTAAAGCTCCGCAGTATAAACCGAACACTGGTCGGGAAGCCGGAAGTGATTTGGGGTGTCGCCAACAATATAGGCACTCCCTACACCTAACGATGTTTTCGAGCCATCGGTGTAAATAAATGTGGCTTCCGTCATTTGTGCACATAGAGCAGCAAATGCCCGACGGTAAACAAGTGTAGGAGTACCATCCTTGGGAAATTGACATAGGTCTCTGAGCAAGTCGATCCGGGGACGGAGCCAAGGCGGTGCTGTACCCCAAGTTGTCAAGAAGGTTTTAGGAAAGCGGAAGGAAAGGGAATGGAGCAGTTGACTGAAGCGGACTCCCGGGGGTAGTAGGGAGGAGGAGCGGCCTGCATACCCGACATCAAGGGAGGCGTCGAAAAAAAGGTCATGGGCTGGATTAGCAGGTATGGAAGACAAATGGCTAGCATAACGACTCAGAAGGACTGCCCGCCAATTGGATAGCGGAGGTTCAGCAGTCTCAGCATAAAGGCTTTCCACAGGGCTGGTGTAAAAAGCTCCAGACACTAAACGTAATCCACGGTGGTGGATAGAGTCGAGACGCCGAAGAATAGACGGCCGAGCAGAGGAGTAGACTATGCTTCCATAATCCAATTTCGAGCGCACTAAGGCGCGATAGAGGCGGAGAAGGACCACTCGGTCCGCTCCCCAAGAGGTACCATTCAGGACACGGAGGGTGTTAAGGGAACGCAGACAGCGAGCCGAAAGATAGGAAACGTGGGAGGACCAGCACAGTTTTCTGTCAAACATAAGACCCAAGAATTTAGCGACGTCGGAAAACGGAAGGTTGACAGGACCTAGATGTAAGGAGGGCGGAAGAAACTCCTTACGTCGCCACGTGTAGGTTGAAGGCCTGGGTCGGGTACTGGCGGAAACGTGGCAGGGGCGACTCCTTTCGACGACCATGACGTTCTCATTCTGTCTGATTGGGGTGGCTTCTACACTCCTGGAAATTGAAATAACAACACCGTGAATTCATTGTCCCAGGAAGGGGAAACTTTATTAACACATTCCTGGGGTCAGATACATCACATGATCACACTGACAGAACCACAGGCACATAGACACAGGCAACAGAGCATGCACAATGTCGGCACTAGTGCAGTGTATATCCACCTTTCGCAGCAATGCAGGCTGCTATTCTCCCATGGAGACGATCGTAGAGATGCTGGATGTAGTCCTGTGGAACGGCTTGCCATGCCATTTCCACCTGCGCCTCAGTTGGACCAGCGTTCGTGCTGGACGTGCAGACCGCGTGAGACGACGCTTCATCCAGTCCCAAATATGCTCAATGGGGGACAGATCCGGAGATCTTGCTGGCCAGGGTAGTTGACTTACACCTTCTAGAGCACGTTGGGTGGCACGGTATACATGCGGACGTGTATTGTTCTGTTGGAACAGCAAGTTCCCTTGCCGGTCTAGGAATAGTAGAACGATGGGTTCGATGACGGTTTGGATGTACCGTGCACTATTCAGTGTCCCCTCGACCATCACCAGTGGTGTACGGCCAGTGTAGGAGATCGCTCCCCACACCATGATGCCGGGTGTTGGCCCTGTGTGCCTCGGTCGTATGCAGTCCTGATTGTGGCGCTCACCTGCACGGCGCCAAACACGCATGCGACCATCATTGGCACCAAGGCAGAAGCGACTCTCATCGCTGAAGACGACACGTCTCCATTCGTCCCTCCATTCACCCTGTCGCGACACCACTGGAGGCGGGCTGCACGATGTTGGGGCGTGAGCGGAAGACGGCCTAACGGTGTGCGGGACCGTAGCCCAGCTTCATGGAGACGGTTGCGAATGGTCCTCGCCGATACCCCAGGAGCAACAGTGTCCCTAATTTGCTGGGAAGTGGCGGTGCGGTCCCCTACGGCACTGCGTAGGATCCTACGGTCTTGGCGTGCATCCGTGCGTCGCTGCGGTCCGGTCCCAGGTCGACGGGCACGTGCACCTTCCGCCGACCACTGGCGACAACATCGATGTACTGTGGAGACCTCACGCCCCACGTGTTGAGCAATTCGGCGGTATGTCCACCCGGCCTCCCGCATGCCCACTATACGCCCTCGCTCAAAGTCCGTCAACTGCACATACGGTGCACGTCCACGCTGTCGCGGCATGCTACCAGTGTTAAAGACTGCGATGGAGCTCCGTATGCCACGGCAAACTGGCTGACACTGACGGCGGCGGTGCACAAATGCTGCGCAGCTAGCGCCATTCGACGGCCAACACCGCGGTTCCTGGTGTGTCCGCTGTGCCGTGCGTGTGATCATTGCTTGTACAGCCCTCTCGCAGTGTCTGGAGCAAGTATGGTGGGTCTGACACACCGGTGTCAATGTGTTCTTTTTTCCATTTCCAGGAGTGTATAACAACCCCACACACTATTCATGTTAACTTTTTATCTGTTTTGTATTTTCAAATGTTTACTAATGTGTCCGATCTTCTCTAAGGCGGAGGCGACCTTCCGTGGCCCAAGCAACGTCGCTTTTTCCGTGGTGATCATGCCGTATTTCCGGACCCAGGTTGGTCTCATTTGAGCCGAGGTGGAGTCGCTGGCGCCAATGATTCTATCTAGTAGGGGCAGTAATCCCGTTCGAGTTGGCATGCACGTTTTCTGTTTGGTTTTCCTCTTCTGGCCGCTATTTAAGCGCGTAACTTCCGGCGATGGTTCTCTCGCTTTTCCGCTACGGGGCCCCTGTGGTCGTGCTTTCCCATTGCTTGGGCACGTGTTGTGTTGGCGAGTCTGGGAGTGACCGTTACGGAGGAGCGCTGGTTGCTCGCGGCGTTGTGCTTTGATTTGAGCAGTGTGTCTGCGGTGGGCTGGTGGTGATGACTTCCAATACACTAGGAAGTGTGTGTATTGTACTGCCTTATGCTGGATGCTGTATGCTTATGTAGGTTGTGTGGATTCTCATCGTTTGCCGCCATACACGGTGGGCATCACTTATTTCTCTGAAGTTGTGTTTGTGATCAATCTGATCGTAATTTGTGTTCATCACCGGAAACAGTTTTCGTATATAATTATCCCCGCCGTGGCGGGAATAAGGAATTCACTCTTGGTTCCGGCATGTGTTGATTAGTGGTGTTAAAGACTGTCAAACATTGCTCAGTGACGGGAGCAGTAAGCAAGAATAGCGTGAAGTCTGCATGAGTCATTCTAGGATAGTGCACAGGCCATGTTCAGTGTTACGACAGTGTGCTTGTAATGTTACTTGAGTATCTTGTGATACATTCTGTGGTCTCCGTTTGAATGGGCCGTGACTTTGGTGTCTTGTACTATGGGTTTTTATGCTCTTGCTTCGGCAGGCCGTTAACTTCTCCGGACTTATGCTTGTTGTTGGGGGTCTGCCTGTAAACGCAAAAAATTGTGAGCTATAAGAAGTGAATAGTTTTCCATGCTACTTGTTTGAGGTCTTTCATGTGTTGAGGGTATTAAATTTAAAGGTAGGGGGCACAACTCTAAAATAAGAGGGTTTGTGTTATGTTCTTTGGTTTGGTTGTCTATGTTACACTGTACAACGAACAGCGGGCACAATCAGTTCCCTATTGACCAATACAGGGGAAGGCGCCTTGATTGAAATATATTCGGCGTTAGCTCGGCCGATTAGGTCTTGGTGACGCTCGGCGCTACTTGTCTGTATCCTGTCAGAGTCGCTGCTCGCCCCAGCAGTTGACACAGGTTGAGTATTGTATCTCTTAACTATTGGAGATTCCTCTTGTTAGCGCGTTCGGGCGGCACCAAGGTGCGTTCCCTGTGCCTAGTAGATTGGTCACACTTGTTTCAGGTTGGGTCATCAATGGGGCTGTGCCCGCTGTTGCGTGAAACTAACTGACTATTAAGGTAACTGTCTTCTGCCTAAATATTGTGTTGTACTTGAAAAGAATTTCATAAGTGATTTCAGTGGAAAAAGTAGCTATACAATTGGTGGAATTCAGTTGATTTATTATCTGTTAATTGGTCTAAGGTTCCTGTTGGGCATTTGCCTTTTTACTTAAAATTTGTTATGTAATATTCCGTGCTGTTGCTGGTTTTCCCATTGGGGATGTAGTTCCAGTACGTTTCTGTTAAATTCTTCAGAAATTATGCTTGTCATCTATATTCATCTGCTGCTCTTTGTAATTTAGTTAAAAGGAAGAATCTTAACTTGCTTCATGCCATACACTCTTGTGAAGACTGTATAAAGTTTTTAATTATATTTCTTATTGGTGGCATTGTTAGGTCGGTTTTGTAAAAGATTTTGCAAAGCTATGTTTGCGGATGTGTGTAATAAAACTTTGTGAACTAGAAGCTTTTGTCTGCGTTGACTGGCGAATCACGTGAAATCATCCTTCCGAGGTTGTACCCTGGTGGAGAAACTATGCAGTATTTTTCTTCATAGCCGTTATCCCTGCGAGAGCGAGCTTCAGTGGAAAGCTCCATGCAGCAACACTTTCCATTAAGCCCTGTCTCCCTCATGTGTCCTGCCTTCAGTAGGACAACAATTTAACTCTTCAATGAGGAATTGATCTACGCTGGAAAGAAAATTAGTTGCAATTTTGACTACGAAGTGTAAATCTGGCGCTGTTAATGCAATAAAGGCGTATAGAAATGTCTTCATATGTAATTGTTTATGAAACGGACGTGGGCAAAAAAGGGGAAATAGGAAGGCATGATGTTCATTTTGTTATTAACTGCTGCTTACAGCGGAAACGCCGACGACATGCTGCATCCTTAAAACGACGAGATGAACAGTTGCTCGCAGCAGTGCGGATGGAATTTGAGTAACGTGTTCCTGTATTATACTAACCATCAGGTGAGGTAGAGTGCGAACGTGTCCTTGGTATACACGTTCTTTAGATATCCCCAGAGTCAAGTCATATGGATTCAGATCATGTGGTCTTGTAGGCCATTCTTCTGGAAAGCGGTGCTTTCCACACAACTGCGCTCTTCCACAACAGGAATCACTTGCTGCACAAGGTGGTCTCGATTACGTGCAGACATCGCGGTACACCTGACAGGCCCTCTGGGTGTCTTCTCTTAAAAAGAGGAATGGACCGAGAATGAAGGTGCTTTTGAATGAGCACCACACAGACACATACCGCAAGTTCAATGGCTCTTCGTGCGCGAAACGCGATTTAAAAGAGCCCGCAATTCAGAGTTCCGTCTATCACGGCACCCTGGAATATAGAATGTAAAATGAGAGTCGTCACTCCATAGAATATTTCCCGGCCATATGTCAACTTCGACCCGTGGCAAAAACCGAAGACCTAATTCAGGACGGTGCTGCGGATCGTCAGGTTTCACTTGTTGCACCGTCTGGGCTTTGTACGGGTACGAGTGTAAAACAGACCGCAAAGCTTTCTGTACCGTTTATCATGGAATGACAATTCTCGTCAGACTGCGCGAGCACTACCACTAACTGGGGCACGTGTTCCATGGTCAGTTACAGCAACAGCAACCTAGTCAATAACTTCTATCGGGATAGGACGACTTTCTCTTTCAGGTGCCACACCAAGCTGACCCGTGTTTTCGAGTTTTACCACCACCACCACCACCACCACCACCACCACCACCACCACCAAACCAGTCGGTGATACTCTCTCAGTCCAACACTGTAATTGATGACGTTCACGTAAAACGGTTTCGCTAACAGCGCACAGGCTCTTCTCCATAGCCACTGTTATGGTATGTCAAATGACAATGTGGTTCTTACACCGTCATATAAACAATGAACAACGCCAGATTTGCATTTAATGGCCAGAATCTGAAATAATTTGTTTTCCAGTGTAAATTGGTTTCTCATTTCGATATCTAACAGGTTTCGCTGCCATACGATGGTGACAGCTTACTCTACATCCGTGAGCACCTGCACTTTAATTACAACTACCCGGTATGTAGGTTTGGCACAGGCTGTTTCGTATTCCAAATACACACTGTATTTCATTTGCACCTAGGTAATTTCTTTCTCTTGGGTAGAAACAGACATGACGGTAATAAACGTACGTTGCGTCAGCTTCAAACAAAGAAAGGAAGGAAGTAACAGACAAAAATGTAGTATGACTATTTTTTGTCTTGCGAGAATATTAGTGCATTTACATACAGTTTGTTAGCGTATCTTCCGCCTTTTTGTTGCAGAAGAGACATTACATGTTGCCTTTTCCTTTTTCCGTACTGTTCCCTACACGTGTAAGAATACAAAGTAATTTTTTGTGAGACGTATCTAGGACGTATGTTATTTCTTTTTCATCTGAAACTGTCCACAATTTATGTCATTAGTCGTATCATTAAGTTGCTTGAAAATGCTTTAAGTAGCGAAATTAACTGGAAACGAGATAAAGTGTTTATTTAGAATGAACAAACTGCCTAACGCTGGAAATTCATTTAACATTCCTCAAAAGAAATGTAATGCGGCCGTAGATCCAAGCGTAAAGAATGCTGGGGAAGACAATTTCGCTCAAAATCTAGCGTCCATTACCAAAAACAGTACAAATCAGTGATGAGCGAAGAAGGCTTGCGAAAATTTATTTGCAAAGGTACTTGGAATAATGGGGTCAGGATCTATCCGGCGCCGAATGAAGGATTCATTTGACCATATTGGTAGAAGAGAATGGACACAGAAATAACAACGAATGTGTGTGTCACATGAAGTGGGTACAGGAGAAAGGCTGGTCGACTATTTTTGGAGGCAGTGTCACGTATGGATTTTTTGTTTTGTTTTGGTTTTAGGGCGCAAAACTGCTATGGTCGTTAGCGCCCGGTCCGTGACTTAGGAAACAGTAAAAAACGAAAATGGAAAGCAGCAGCAATGGGAACGAAACAAAAACCTGGAGAAACTAAAAGCAGAAGAAAAGCTTAAAAATCCACTACAGAAAGGGGTTGGTTGTCCCCAAAAAGAGCTTCAAACGACTGACGTTATCTCACTGGCACTAATAAACTCGAGAACGCGATCGGCCGAGCGCGTGTCATCTGCTAAAATGGACGATATATCAGGCGACAGCTGTAGACGGGCGCGTAACGGAGTAAAATAGGGGGCACTCAAAAGGTGTCTTACCGTCCACAGCTGAGAGCAGTGGGGACAGAGTGGGGGAGGATCGCCGCTTAAAAGATGTCGATGGCTAAAAAGACAGTGCCCTATCGGGAGTCTCGTTAAAATTACCTCCTCCCGACGACGCTTTCGGGGGGAAGAGGTCCAAGCACAGGGAAGAGCTTTCACGTCCCGCAATTTATTATTGGGAAGTGTCGACCAATGTGAGTGCCACAAAAGAGTAACACGATGACATAAAATGCTCCGTAGATCGGGGAAGGGAATCGATCGAATAGCTTGTCGAAGAAGAGGGACTGCAGCCTTGGCCGCTATATCGGCCGCCTCATTGCCACAGATACCGACGTGTCCTGGGAGCCAGAGGAACGCCACAGAGACGCCCCCGAAATGGAGCAAGCGTAGGCAGTCCTGAATCCGGTGGACCAGAGGGTGGACAGGGTAGAGAGCTTGGAGACTGAGGAGAGAGCTGAGAGAATCTGAACAGATAACATACTGTATCCGCTGATGGCGGCGCATGTATTGGACAGCCGGAAGAACAGCGTAAAGCTCCGCAGTATAAACCGAACACTGGTCGGGAAGCTGAAATCGATTTGGGGTGTCGGCAACAATATAGGCACTCCCTACACCTAATGTTTTCGAGCCATCAGTGTAAATAAATGTGGCTTCTTTCATTTGTGCACAGAGCAGCAAATGCCCGACGATAAACAAGTGAAGGGGTACCATCCTTGGGAAATTGACAAAGGTCACGGAGCAGGCAGATCCGGGGACGGAGCCAAGACGGTGCTGTACACCAAGTTGTCAAGAAGGTTTTAGGAAAGCGGAAGGAAAGGGAATGGAGCAGTTGACGGAAGGGGACTCCCGGTGGTAGTAGGGAGGAAGGGCGGCCTGCATACCCTACATCCAAGGAGGCGTCGAAAAAATGTCATGGGCCGGATTAGCAGGCACGGAAGACAGATGGCTAGCATAACGACTCTAAAGGACAGCTCGCCGATTGGACAGCAGAGGTTAGGCAGTCTCAGCATAAAGGCTTTCCACAGGGCTGGTGTAAAAAGCTCCAGACACAAAGTAATCCACGGCGGTGGATAGAGTCGAGACGCCGAAGAGCAGACGGCCGAGCAGAGGAGTAAACTATGCTTCCATAGCCCAATTTCGAGCGCACTAAGGCGCGATAGAGGCGGAGAAGGACCACTCGGTCCGCTCCCCAGAAGGTACCATTCAGGACACAGAGGGTGTTGAGGGATCGCAGACAGGGAGCCGAAAGATAGGAAACGTGGGAGGACCAGCACAGTTTTCTGTCAAACATAAGACTCAAGAATTTAGCTACGTCCGAAAACGGAAGGTTGACAGGTCCAAGATGTAAGGAGGGTGGAAGAAACTCCTTACGTCGCCAAAAATTAACACAAACGGTCTTACTGGGAGAAAAACGGAAGCCGGTTTCGATGCTCTAAGAGTGGAGGTGATCGAGACATCCTTGAAGACGTTCAAGAAGGCTGGTCCGTTGAGAGCTGTAGTAGATCGCAAAATCGTCCACAAAGAGGGATCCCGAGACATCAGGAAGGAGACAATCCATAATTGGATTTATGGAAATGGCAAACAGTACAACACTCAGCACGGAGCCCTGGGGTACCCCGTTTTCTTGGGATTAAGTACGGGAGAGAGTAGTGTTCACCCGCACTCTAAATGTGCGCTCTGCCATAAATTCGCGAAGGAAAAGGGGCAGCCGGCCTCGAAAGCCCCAAGAGAACAGTGTGCGGAGGATGCCTGTCCTCCAACAGGTATCGTATGCTCTCTCCAGATCAAAAATATTGCTACTGTTTGGAGTTTCCGGAGAAAATTGTTCATTATGTAAGTGGAGAGAGCAACAAGATGTTCAACTGCAGAACGATGCTTTCGGAAACCGCATTGGGCAGGTGTTAGACTGCGGGACTCCAGCCACCAAGCTAAACGGCAATTCACCATACGCTCCAAAACCTTACATACACTACTCGTGAGAGAAATGGGGGCGATAGCTAGAGGGGAGATGTTTGTCCTTTCCAGGTTTCGGAACAGGAACGACGATAGCTTCCCGCCATCGTCTGGGAAAGTACTGTCGGTCCAAATTCGATTATAAAGGCGAAGGAGGAAACGCAGACTATGGGTGGATAAATGCAGCAACATTTGGACATGGACACCATCCGGTCCTGGGGCGGAGGAGTGAGAAGAATAGAGTGCATGTTGGAGTTCCCGCATGGAGAAAACAGTATTGTAGCTTTCGCGATTTTGAGATGAAAAAGCAAGAGGTCGCACTTCCGCCGCACGTTTCTTTGGGGGAAACGCTGGCGGGTAATTTGAAGAGCTCAGAGACCGGGGAGAAACTAGGCGCGCCTGAGAACCGTCGAATCCGACTCCAAACTTCCGAGGAGGGAGTGAAGGTGTTAAATGAGCTAGTAAAGAATTTCCAGCTTTCCTTCTTGCTATCGCGGATGACGCGACGGCATCGCGCTCGTAACTGCTTATAGCGGATACAGTGGCTCAAAGTAGGATGGTGGCGAAGAGCACGTCGCCGCTCACGTATTGCGTCACGGCATGCCGCGTTCCACCAAGGAACTGGGGGGCGCCGGGGCAATGCGGAGGTGCGTGTCATTGAACGTTTCGCAGCTGTAAGAATAACGTCTAATATGTGTGACCTCATCGTCGACGCTGGGAAAGTGACGGTCATCGAATGTCGCTAGAGACGAAAAAAGTGTCCAATCGGCTTGGCCAAACTTCCAGCGAAGCGGGCGCATATATGGCTGTTGAGGCTGCAGTCTAAGGACACATGGAAAGTGGTCACTCGAGTGTGTATCAACAAGGGCGAACCATTCGAAGCGCCGAGCTAGCGGAACAGTACCGACCGAAAGGTCCAAATGAGATAAATTTGTCGTGGAGGCAGACAAAAATGTAGGGTCCCCCAGTGTTGAGGCAAACTAGATCCGCTTGGTGGAAGACGTCTAACAATAGTGAGCCACACAGACAAGGATGTGGAGATCCCCAATGCAGGTGGTGGGCATTGAAGTCCCCAACCAGCAAGTAGGGGGGTGGAAGCTGGCCAAGAAGATGGAGATCAGCTCGTGCCATTGGTGTGGACGATGGAATGTATACGGTACAAAGAAGCAGGCGAAAGCAGGCGAAAGTGGTGAGGTTAAAAGGGCGATCTTTGCGCTGGCCGATCTGACGACCGTGGCACTAAAGGTAAGGTCACAAGTCTGCGTGGCTGCCTCCTTTGTTGGCCGAGGAGAGGCAAGGACAGTGCTGTATTTTCCTGTCTGAGGTATGGTGGGCTGTCGACTGGCGAATAATTTTCGAGCAGCAAAGGTCGACACCTTTTCCTTCCCTCTGATTTCCTGAATTAGCTTTTCGTCTTTAAAAATGGGGCAATCTCGAGAGGAAGCAGCGTGGTCACCTATACAGTTGATGCAACGAGGGAATGGAGGTGGACAAGCACCCTCATGGGCATCCTTGCCACACGTAACACATTTGGCCGGATTGGAACAGGACTGGCTGATGTGATTGAACCGCTGACACCGATAGCAACACGTAGGGTTTGGGATGTAAGGGCGAACGGAAATTATCTCATAGCCTGCTTTGATTTTCGATGGGAGTTGAACTTTGTCAAATGTCAAGAAGACAGTACGGGTTGGAATGATGTTCGTGTCAACCCTTTTCATGACTATGAACTCCCGTTACGCCCTGGTCAGACAGGTAGTGTTGAATTTCCTCGTCGGACAATCCGTCTAGGGAGTGAGTATAAACGACCCCACGTGATGAATTTAAAGTACGGTGCGGTTCCACACGGACAGGGAAGGTGTGTAGCAGTTAAATACGCAGCAATTTTTGTGCCTGGAGGGCACTGACTGTTTCTAACAACAAGGTGCCATTTCGTAATCTGGAACAAGACTTTACAGGACCTGCAATTGCGTCGACACCTTTCTGAATAATGAAAGGGTTGACCGTGGAGAAGTCATGACCTTCGTCAGACCGAGAAACCAAGGAACTGTGGCAACGATGGGAGGACTGTTTGTGGCTGAGACTCATTGAACTTACGCTTGTGAGCAGACATAGTAGAAGATGAGGAAACCATTGCCAAAGTATCCCCCATGATTACCGGCGTCTCCGATGGCGCGCTCCTTCCTTGAGGGGGCCCTCTCTGAGGGCACTCCCGCCTTAGGTGATTGTTCACACCTTGGGTCACACCTCCCGACAAACAGACGGAGGGACCAATCGGCACTTTCGGAAGGTATCAGCTCGGGTAATCACCCCTCCCTGGGCCTGGTCGTTACCAGGGGGTACATGTGTCCTACCTGTCTACCCGGGGTGGGGAATTACGCGTTACCCTGTCACCGGCTATGCATGAAAATGCGTGGGTCGGCCTTCAGACACGCATAGGGAGGAAAAAAGAGAAAGGGAAAGTAAAGAAGTGGTCTCAAACGCCGCAGCGGAGAAAAGGGCAAAGAGAAGAGGTAAGGGAAAGAGAAGGACAAAGGAAGGACAAAGGAAGGACTAAGACTTGCAAGCGGAGAAAGCTAAGAATTTGTTACAGTTTCGAGCGTCCGTCTCCGGACGTAGGTACAAAACAGACTCCCAGAGGGGGAGAAAGGGAAGGGAAAAGGTGGAGGTGAGGGGGGGGGGGGGGGGGGAGCGAAGATGGGGAAGGGGAAGGATGCGGAAAGGGAAGGTATGCAGGCCGGAAAGGAAGGAAGGCCACATTAGCTCAGGGTCCCGTGCTCGCTACGCACGTATCCACAAAAGAGTTTTGAACCCCCAGGGGGTCACGTATGGATGAACGTCGCCTCTCGTCGCTACCGACATGAATGTCAGTGCTGTGTAGTGTAGGAAAACGATGCTCTTGTTCTCATTACAAACGAAATATGTAATTTATAATTTTATCCTGAAAATGTATAGAATGAATTGAAATTTGTGCGGTGAGACATTCTTTCCAATTACGGCTGCAGACACATAGCAAAAAATAAGAATCAGTATTTCCAAAAGCGGACTCCTCAGAATTTTTCATGGAGTGTATTGTACATCACTCGTTCGAGGTTGCTCTAACGATTGTCCAAAAAAAAAAAATCACTATTCAGACAATTTGTTTATAAAGAGTCAAAGTGACACTTGTAACGGAACTGAAATGATGGTGGGCTGACGGTAATTTGGAGCCCACGCGTCGGAAACGGGCGCGCTGGTGTGAGACTGCCAGGGAGTGCACCCTGATGCCATCTATTGGCGAAACTGGGAATTAGCGCTGTCTCAGACAATGCACTAAACTCTCGGAGTCAAATGTATTCTTTTGGATGGTAATTATAAGTTATTACTGTATGATTTAATGTTATAAAGTGCTAGTAGTAAATTATTATGACTGGTATGAACTCCAGGATAATAAATATAAATATTCTTAAATACTAAATGATTTTGGTGAAAAGGTGGTAGGGGAACGCCCCCACTCTTGGTGGTACGAGCGTAGCTAGAGGTAGCTGGAGACACAGGGATTGAACAATGAAATGGCCTGGGGAGTGTTGACGTGAGCGGACGTGCATAACTGTGCTCATGCAAAAGTGATTGTGCAACAGCGAAGAGGCGAATATCGTCGCCGTTTGTGGAGTAGAATGCGACGAATGTTTGTCGAAGCCGTCTCTATGCCACTGGGGCTGATTGTAAGAGTTCCTGCGCCCAGATTTCATGGCGGACGTGCAGTAGCTTATACGAGTGCTACAGCTCGTAGTTCCAGCCGCCATTAAGGGCACGAGGCGTGAAGAGGAAGAGCTGCGTTAGCCACATGCATCTCACCACCAGCACCGACACGTCTACCCAAGGCAAGACTGCTTGAAATTGTTAAGTCGAACTTTGTATACATGTAAAAGGAGAATACCAGTTTTCTTTTGTGCAAGTGCAGAGGACAGAATATAGTAATGAGTAAAATTACGACGCATGTTGTTCATTGTAAAGTGTAGTAACCTGAAACAGTGTAGTGAAATCAGACTGAGGCCACCATCGCCTCTTTCATTTACAATTCTTTTCGGTGTAGAATACTTTAGCGTATAAGAATATTGAAAAGAGCAATGGTCACACCAGAATGAGTCGCCTATTTATAGTTACTTAAATTTTTCTGAGTAACCTGTCAAGTAAAGTCACTTAACTAATTCTATAGCAATTGTCCAAAGAGTAATATCCAAAATCATTAAGTTGAAGGATAGAATTTTGTTAACCTAAGTTGCATAAATTGTCTTGGTGGTAATTACCGAGCCAACTCACAGAAATTGAGAGAGTATTTGCTTTGTAGAATCACCTAGAATGATCAGAAATAGTAATATTCAGAATTAAGTTTAAAATTCAACTCAAGCCGTTTCACTTTGAAACGAGCCAAAAAATTGATTTATTCTTTTGCTCCTTCAGAGCTGGCGACCATAGTTATAAGTATTTTCAGGGGGATTCGACGGTAAGTCTGCTGCTCTCGTCGTGCTGATAGGATTATCCACTGCTGCTAGCAGTGGTGATTGGATACATAAGCTCACTACCAAGTTAAGTGGGTCAGGTAGGCAGTGTTACCGTGTGAACTGTAGGGCACTGTAGGCCGTGGATCGAACCCGTTCAATCATCACAGCTCTTTGAGAAATAGTCCGGTTAGGAGTGTACTAATCCAATAGGTAAATACTGGCGAGTAACGGTCAAAAATGTATACGCAAGTGAATTTAGAAAGGTCCATGTAGCACCTAGTTAATGTGGTGCAATGGCGAGGGTAGGAGTGGAGTAAAAGTGAGCTGAGCTTGTGACAGCTGTGCTGTCTTCAAAGATTAATAACGTGAATCCACTACTAACTCTTACCATTAGGGCTGAGCTATTTACGGTTAAAATACGTAGCAGTAAGCGCAAAGGCGTGACAGCTACAAGTCCGTATTGGCTTTATACATACGGAAGTAGGAAGCGGGTCATTCCGTCAGTGGAGGGGTTAAAACAACCGAGTCAGTTGAGAACATACCCCATTTACTGATGGAAAGATTCGGCGGTTCGGTCGCACACTTCTTGTTGACACTGGCCGTCGTGTCAGAGACGCCCTTGACACTTCTTGCTGACTGCATCCACAAAAAACAGGGGTAAAGTTGAATACACCTTTAGGAACTTCAAGAAAGGTCATTTCACAAGTATCTGAAAGGGTTTGCATTGTGACGAAAGATGATATGTACTTTAAGTGAACAGCGAGTACACATTAAGATTATTGTGAGATTTCAGAAATCAATAACATGACTTTTCAGGTGGGATCAGAAACGTATGGAGAGGAGTGTGTTCCGTACTACTACTACTACTACTATTGTTTTCGAACAGCGTAAGACTTTTCCCTAGACAGGAGCTCTCCAGAATATGACCAGAAAGGTTGGCCACGTTTATCAATAATCGACAAAAACATTGTGAACTTTCTAGAAGCAACATGGAAATTCTTAAGTTTGAATGCAAGTGTTACAGCAGTTATGTCGTGTGTGGATGAGAAGGTGTTCGACACGTAAGGTGATATACGAATTTAACACAGAAGTGTACGAAAAGGGGTAGAATAGTGTTTGTAAACAGAAACAATGATTATTCTAACTTTTCCGAATGGACCAAGAGGAAATTTCTTAAATAATATTTA
Organism: Schistocerca americana; assembly: GCF_021461395.2. Taxonomy (NCBI): domain Eukaryota; kingdom Metazoa; phylum Arthropoda; class Insecta; order Orthoptera; family Acrididae; genus Schistocerca; species Schistocerca americana. The sequence continues at coordinate 698,422,922 of NC_060122.1, forward strand.
ACGTATGATAACGTGGAATTTTCTGTGCAACCTAAAAACCAAGAAGCAATTCATCTATGTATTAGAGCTCAGTAAATTTCAGAAATGAGTGTGAGTGTGAGTGTGTGTGTGTGTGTGTGTGTGTGTGTGTGTGTGTGTGTGTGTGTGTGTGTGTGTGTGTGTGTGGCGCACTTTTGTACAGCTGTCTGAAATATTGTACTTACTGTTCCGTCCGTTTTTAGGAGGTGCGTAGAGAGTAGTACTGAGAGGAAAATAAGTTGTTTCCTTCACGAAGCTTCTCAACTTCGCTGCGATCTAGGCTGACCAATAACCGGACTTAAACCTGGACCAGGACTTACAGTCCCACAACCGCTAGCGAGGCAACAAGATGGGTTAGCTCCGCTATTCTGGGTAGACTTCAATGTCTGGCCCACATCCCAGTCAGGAGACCAGAGCATAAAACGGAAAACAAGAGAGCGGCCTTGGGAGAGGCTTTGGGACTTTTAGATTGTGAACTTTTACTGGAACAATACGGAATTTCGCATCATATGATTATAGGAAGCCATAAAATAAAAAGATACGAACGTCCATCTCGTTCCTTCCGGTTACGATTCTGCTAGTTCAGCTACTGTTGCACGTCTGACGTTAAAACGATGTATACAATGAGGTTTTGCCAGTTGAAATACTTTTTTTGAAAATGAGGCAAGTACTGGCATTAACCTGGAGTGTCCGAAGAGATTAATACGCGACGTCTGGGAAAGTATTTTCAAGTTACCAAACATGGATCTGGCGAATATAAGCTGAAAGTATTCCTCCCAGATGGAAAATATAAAACTCAATGGTTAAAGAAATATACCTTTCATCGTTTGGTAGACCGTGAAATGCAGTATAATATTGTAGCACGTAGCGAAAATAATAATAGACAATGGGAGAAGCAATGACGTCAGCGGTCGTTTCCGGGGAAATCACTCACTGTATTGTCGTACAACTATAAAAGAGAAAGCGCTGGATATTTTACACCAGAGAGTCACACGCTCAGTGATGGGAGAAGAGCCTGTAGTAGGGTACAACCAAACCAAAGAGGACATCGCGTCATTGGTTTCTAGTGGTGTACACGGAAGCCAAGAGGACATCGCGTCGTTCGCTTCTAGTAGTGTACAACCAAACGAAAGAGGACATCGCGTCGTTCGCTTCTAGTAGTGTACAACCAAACGAAAGAGGACATCGCGTCGTTCGCTTCTAGTAGTGTACAACCAAACGAAAGAGGACATCGCGTCGTTCGCTTCTAGTAGTGTACAACCAAACGAAAGAGGACATCGCGTCGTTCGCTTCTAGTAGTGTACAACCAAACGAAAGAGGACATCGCGTCGTTCGCTTCTAGTAGTGTACAACCAAACGAAAGAGGACATCGCGTCGTTCGCTTCTAGTAGTGTACAAGGAAGCCAAGAGGACATCGCGTCATTCGTTTCTAGTAGTGTACAAGGAAATCAAGAGGACATCGCGTCTCTAGCTTGTAGCGATGAACTCGTTAGCCAAATGGACATCGCATCGTTGGCTTGTAATACACAACCAAGCTAAGAGGGCATCCCATAGTCACAAAAAGAAGAGGTGGTGAAAAAGTAAGAAGTGCTAAAGCTTATGCCAATGTCGAAGCTGTGTGCAGTACTTCCTCAGGTCAAGTAAGTACCGATGGTATTTCGCTACATAGGAGCTCCCATCTCTCTTAAAAACTCATCTCATTTCGTGACCCATTTGCAGATCGACACCACTGCTTTGTATTCGCAGGTTGGAGCTGAAGTGTTTGCATCAAGTCGTACTCTCTTTCACTTCTGGGGGAAGACGCTGCAACTTAGTCGTGGACAGCCATGTTTACCGAAAATACAAGCTGCGACGCCACCGGGCGTGTTTGTCGTGGACGGGGCCTCTCGAGTTCCCGGGGATCCTCTGCGAAAATTCCTGATGTCGCTACTGTTGCTGAGTCTTTCCTTCGAGTCCAATAAAGCGAATGTTACAATGTTGTATACCGAATAAATGTAATAAAACTGAATACATCATCTTGAGTTTTCTTAGTGCAGTTTTCTCGCACGTTGTCTAGGCTCAGTGCAGATTTATCTGGAGCACTGAGTGTGATAAACGCGAATACTGACTCTTGAGATTTTTGTAACTACTGGATTCAGATCTATTTGAAGTATTAAGACTGAGAAACTTTCACATGATGCAAATGTCAAAGGTAGTGTAACGCTCTTCCTGCCTCGTTGAACTGGTCGTAAACGATCAAACTTTCATACGGATTACGTGAAAAAATTCTAAAAATCGCCGCTTATATTCTACACTGGATATGAGTGCTCTTTCCTCTAAAGTAAGCAAAATTTATGTCTAGCCAAACGAATATATTGCGTAAATACAGGCGATGGGTTTGACTCCAATACTTCGGAGTAGGACTACGGCCAGTTTTTTTAACACTGCCTACCAGCAAGATTGCTGCATCTCACCGACTGACCAACTAGCATCTAAAACAACTGCCTCAGCCAAATGTATGTCATATTACAGCTCTCTTCAGTGAGATATCCCGTACTGTCAACTGACCAGCGACGATAGAATAGGACAAGGTAGTGGTTGCTCTGAACACAGGCAAATACCTGCGGCTCCCAAAGAGTTCTCTGAGACTCCCAAATAGTTACCAAGCAATCAGCGTCCTGTTGGCAGCTTCAAAACAGGGTGAGAAGCTGTACTTCAGAGGATGGACAGTGTTACTGTAATTTTTTGGTGACTTGTAGGTACGTAGTCCTGACTGGCATCGAATTCGCCGAGGACACTACCGTAATATTTGGGCACATTTTCGCCGAGGACACTACCGTAATATTTGGGTACATTATCCAGACGAGAATGCCGCTGCTAATCTCCAGTTTAGCAAATGTTTCCAAATGATGAAATATATATGGCCTAGACATTTAGTTAGTGATCTGCACACATTTGGTTTCCTTGTCAGGATTCCTTTAACTCCTTTCTTCAGCTTCTGATCACCGACTCTGGATTGGTACGGTGTTGTCCGAGTGCCTAGATGTGGTAATTCTGGGACACACTGATTCTCACAAAAACGAGCATACGCAAGTGAAACACCATACCCCGTGTATCATTTTGGGTTTTATAACGGCCAGTCCACGATGCAACAGTGTGGCTGGTGCAGAATACAAGAGACGTAATGGAACTCTGGGAAGTCTTCCACGCCTTCTTCCAGCATGTCTGCTTTACACTACGTATGAGGTTCGTGTGCCACATACACTTATTTTGCGGCGCACTTACATGATACAACAGAGAAAAGTAGCTCACAGTTAAGGTGCATGTGCTGTTGTCCTTACTACTTATACTACGTCATTATTGTTGTGTTGTAATATGTTTCTCTAAGAAGCATAGAACGGGACGCAGACTGCTCTAAGGCAGAAAGAAATAAATTGTGACGTTTTCCACTATATTGTATTAACCCCTCAGCAACCACGCTTCTCATAGCGCCTAAAACGTGTACGTTACTGGCATACAGACCTCACTTTCTTATTACGATAGCTGCTTTACTACGAATATGGTTTCCGCGAACAGATACTGCATTTCATGTTATGCGAAGCGCCATCCAGAGTCAGGCACATACTTCGTTGTATTATGCTCAGGCAACCTGCGCAACAGAGAATTTAAACGGATGGCTTCTTCCACGTGTCCACGTTTGGGGTCTGAGCCTTTATACTGTATAGAGTACCTCGCAGTGACTGTTAATCACTTCAAAAGTGCAGTAGTTGATTTGTTGCAGTATATTATGCCGATTACCTAGCTTGCTATTTGTTATACCTCAGAAGCTGTTCTGTTTGAAATGACGTTTCTGTAATATCTGAAATGTTACGTATTTTCTTCTTCTGCTTATTCTTCAGTTTCCGTAAACTCTTCCAAGCGTTGGGGTGATATGTAGTTTCCTCAAAATATCGGTGTCAGGTTATAAAGACAAATTTCGCCTCTTTCAGCATGTTTCATCAAGCACTGCGTATTAATTTTAGTGAATGCTTGTGTGCAAAAGTAAATTTTGTAAAATAGAGTTACATACTATCTGAAAATGTACTTTGATATCTATTACAGAAATACACTGCCTGACAAAAGTATTCATTACCCGAAGGCACCACAGGATGTCACTAACTTTCTACATGTACACATCGAGAAGGGTACGTAATGATTGTAGCTTCAGTTCTGTGACATTTAGAACGGTAACCATAGCGCATTACTGTTCTCCGCCTTTAGTGTTGCTGCCACACCTGCTTGTGTATGTAAGACGCGGGAACATCGCCACATATTAAGCGATCACTGTGAATGCCAGGTGAGGCAGTCAGATGTGAGAGTAGCCCAGTGCTGGACTGTATGGGGACGCGAGGGTTAGAGCAGTCGTCGTCAAACTTCGGATCGAGCACGTATGTCCACCACAATGTAGGATCGCCGTATTGTGCACCGATCACATCGTAACCCCTTCACAACTGCGCTTGCCATCCGAGAACAAGTAATGGACCCCGTGCAACGTTCAGTGTCATCCCGCCCCACTGATCAGGGGGACAGACTAGGGAAACGTCATCCCATGCGTAGGCTGTCGGTAACACCACGACACAAACGCCTGCGTTTGAAGTGGTGTCCTGAGGGGGTAGCGTGGATCGCTGATTAATGGCGTCACACTGTGCTCTGCGATGAATCGCGGTGCTTCAAAACCGCACATGAGCATCGATGGTGAAGATGGCGGAGACCTGGGGAGATGTTCCTTTCTCCCAAGATTTTAGAGACGCACAAAATTGATTCACATGGCTCTAACACTATGGGACTTCACATCTGAGGTCATCAGTCCCCTAGACTTACAACTACTTAAATCTAGCTAACACAAGGACATCACACACATCCATGCCCGAGTCAGGCTTCGAACCTGCGACCATAGCGCTCGCGTGGTTCCGGACTGAAGCGCCTAGAATCGCTCGGCCACAGCGGCCGGCAGAGAGGCGCATCGGCACTACTGCTGGAGTCGTCGTGTGGGGAGCCTTCGGGTATGACTTCCAGGTAGGGTTAACAGTGGTTGAGGGAACTGTGACACCACAACGGTACGTCACAAACAACCTGCATGCTCACGTGTAACCTCTCATGCGACAGTATCACGGCACCCTCTTTCAACAGGACAATGTTCATCTATACATGACCGTGTCTCTGACCTTTCTATGTGACTGAGGCACTGCCGTGGCCAGCGAGATCCGACATCCATATCAAGAACCAGTTGTGTGCCAGCTTGTCTCTGGACAGGATACAACCGTTGCAGGACACCCATCCCAACGGAATTAGAGCATGCATGCAGCATGGGGACTGTACAACTTCATACCGGTAAGTGGACAAATCCTGTCAAAATTTTTGTGAATTTTTATGTGTTATGTAAACACTGAAATACCATCACACACTCATTTTCGGTATCGTCTTTCACAACACTGCTCGATTCTTACCGCATAACTCTTCGCACTGTTTTAGGGCACCAAGTACAGTCTCTGTGTCGTATGCTCCGATTCCCTCACTGCCCTCCTGAGCTTATGTTTGCTGTACACTGAGCATTCTTTAGTTGAAGGGTTCAAGAACGCTTACGTTTGCTCGCTGTTGAAGCAGTCACCGTGATTTTCTTGTGCGTCCAGCGTGATGTTCATATTGCTCCACGTCACGTCGGTCTGACGGGAAATGAGGCTGCTGACCCTGCTGCCAAGGCTACAGTCCTCCTTCCTCGGCCTCCTACCTCTTCCCTTCATTCAGGTGATGTCTGTGTGTCTGTCGGTCGGAATTCGGTGTAACTTCGGCATCGCCACTGGTCTTCCCATCACTTTGGCAAGCTCCGGCGAATTAAATCCCTCCCAAACGCTTGGCCGACTTCTCATCGACTCGCCGTGAGGGGAAAATTTAACAAAGGTCTGTATTGGTCACTGCCTTTTTAGTTATCACCATTTGTTAAGTGGTGATCCCCAGCACTTTGTGCTCATTTTCATTAACTTCTGACGGTTCGCTATTTCCTGATCCGATGCTCTTTCTTTAACCGCTTGCGTCTGGTATAACTTTGCCGTCGGAGTTCTCGATCGTTTTATCGAATGAGGCGCCAGCTTTCGATCGCGTTTTACTTTTCTATCTGTCGAAGAAATATGGCGAAATACATTTAATCTTTGGCTAGGGAACTTCGATGTGTCTACGGCGTATTTTGTGCACCTTCCTGCACGAGGAAGTCCTTGCTGTTAGCTATCTTCCCTTCTGTCGATTGAGATTAACGTGCGGTCGCTTTTAATTCCTTTTTACTTATTGGCGTTGTAAGGTTATCACTTGGGCGCTTACCCATTTCCTCTTCCCTTTCTCCTCTTCTGAGCACTCCAGTTTCCTTGCCAGGCAGTGCACTGAGAAAACCGTTGCGCTGCAAGACGGGATATAGGTAACGAAAATGATTTTTATTAGTCACATTTGAACGTCTTTAGTAATGAAGTAGCTACTAATTACTCCCACGAGATACTTAGTAGTTTGAAAACGAAGGACAAGCCTCATATTTTTCCATTTTCTTTCATGGGTTTACTTTATTCTAACAGAAGGTTTGAGATCGACTTTCAGAGTGCAAGCACCTCTTTGCTATGAGCCAACTTGCAGATAAATTTATAACACTAGATTGATAACGAAGAGACGAGGGGTCAAGCTAGTAGCAAAGAAGTTGAGGATTTGGCTGAGCTGCTGTGGAAAGTGTGCTTATATCGTCGATGCGGATCTCAAAACTGTCTAAAGTCTTTTCCTGAAGATAGTTACACGCTGAGCCTCTGAGCGATTTATTTACCGGTGCAGAAGGCTCTGCCAATGCGAGTGTAAGGATTCTAAGCGATGTGGCATAATCTCGGCGATCGGAGGGAAACTTCAGTGCGTGATGGTTGTTTCATGAGTAAAACTACTGTTTATTAGCAAACAATCTCATTTCTGATCTTTCAACTACACTCATCAGACTTGAAGTCAAAAGTAATCACCACACGCGTTAGCACATTTACCTCACTGGGAGACGAGACCATCAGTTCCTAATTCATAGAGCGCGGCCAGTCGCCGATGCATACACAACCGCACCCAGTCTTGTATTTTCGCGTCCGACTAAAACGACGTCCACGCAAGTCTTTCTACAGTCCGCAAAATACGTGACAATCACACCAGTAAAAGAGCCCTTCTGTACAGAGGTACTGCAGTGCTTCCCATTGAAGTACCCGTAGCGTAGCTTCTTTCGTCCGATTGGCAGCGTGGGGGGGGGGGGGGGGGGGCGTAATCGTGCAACATGGCGATTCCGTCAGACAGCATTGTGACAGCCGGAGAAGTGACAGGAAATTGGGTAAGTGGTCTACCACACAGGTCGTCATGTGCTCTCTAGTGGATAGATGGGAAAAGTTCTGGGCTGCAAATTGATAAATCAATGGTCGAGTTGTAAGGTGTCAGGCAAATCCAGCACCTTCCATGAAAACCCTGACATGATAAGCAAATCCAGTAGTATGTCACATGGCTCCGAATAAATCGTGACATTAAATTAACCAAAGTAATAGGAGTAACGAGTGAGCAAATGGAATACCACGGACTAACACAAGAATGCCAAAATGCATGTCATACCTTCCCACCGTGAGACAGACTCAGTTCCGAGGGGAGAAACGAGAACAGAAGCAGAGAGCAGAACCGTTTTAAGCTAGAAGGCCCTACGATAAGGGACGGACTGGACACACACGTCACCAGCTAGCTAACCACTAGGACCACCCCAGTTGCAAGTTTTAGCGTGAGACTTTTTCGCGTCTGTTACGTTGCAAACTTTAAAAACATTGCCCCACCACGAAAAGTATAACGTTTCTCACTGGATAGACAATTTTTGTAGGCGGAGCTTAAGGTTAACATTGAGACCCTGATTGGTCAGATGAAAACAGAGCCAGATAGTTTTTTAAACCAACTTCGGCAAATTGTATGAAGGAGAAGTTAGGAGATAGTTGCTTCCGAGACGGCGAGGTGAGCGGAGCTGTGCTGCCCACCGCCCCCTGACAAACACCGACAATGTACTGAACGCACGCGATGCGGCATAACAGCGCATAAAGCTTCACTCAGAACTGCAGAAGTCTCATCTGTTACACCCCCTATTTGCGTAATACTAGTGTCGATCGTCAATTAAAGCTCATGGTGTTCACATTTGCCACTTAAAGTAAAAATCTGAAACGCGATGATTTTTCTGTTTTATAGTTATTGAGAAGCCACTGTAATTTACGGCAAGTTAGATAAGTAATTGAAGATAATTGAGGGTCACTGTAGACCATTTTGATAGTTTTTCTCTTTTGTGAAACTTAATTTAAACCTACGTATCCAGACAGTCACAGATTCAAGGAGAGTTTGAAGGGGCACAGTTTCACTACATAATGAGTTCAGGACATTAACGCAGACTCCACCTCACACCCTATTATATTCGCTATGGTTCTTGTAGTATCCCCTGTAACTGCGAAGGGTAAGGGTCCACATTACAGGGAATCAGGTTTACTGGAGCGCAATGCAGAGAGCAGGTGTAAAGCTTAACAGTTGCTGTAACTCAGGCAGGTGGTGGAAAAAACCACCTCAGTTCCACTGGAGGATGACGATCATGAGACTGCGAAGGCATTAAAAAATGAGGCAGTCTATGCCTCAGGGTCACCTACTGCCACCGACTTATAGCTAGGTCCTCAGCAGATACCACAATCTCCTCCTCATACACAGAGCTTGTAGGTAGCGTTGGTGTGGGTGCCACCTAGTTACCTTGGTCTTTGATTTCTTCCTGGGTTTCTCACGCTAATCCGTGAGTTTCTCTGGCTGGGAGGGCTTCACTAATTCTATATCCAGGACTGAGGATGATCATGAAGCCCTACAACTAGCTGCTTTTGGGCACCTCAGCCATTGGCGCGTGACTTCTTTCCCACTAGCAGAAACCTGGGAAGGGAGAACCACACGACCCCTTCCTAGAGGAGCCAAAGAAGAATTACGCTTCTCCAGCTCAGAAGGGTGGACTGGTGTCCCTGATGGTTGGTGGGACAGTGCTCCTGAGGTAGGTGGTGTGGGATCAACAGGGAGAGTATTGCCCACCACCATCAAGGGGGCAGTTGTAGTCTTCTAGCTCAGAGCAGACTGGATGGTGGGTTCGTTGATAGTGTCACCTAAACTGCACGAAGTTTATTAGCCAGGGAGGTAGCCTCCCAAGAGTTAGCCCATGATTGTGTGAAGTGGAATTTAATATGAAGCTGTAAATCCGCCACAAGAGGGGCGGGGAGTAGGAGTGGGAAGGTAGGAGGAAGGGAGTAGGAAGCTGCTAAGGGGCAGTTAAAGCAGCAGGTGTAAGAGTCCTGTCACGAGGGAGATAAAGACTGCAAACTGTGACCCCAGAGTCTAGGTGGACCCGAACAGCAACCGCTTCCAATGTAGTTTGAAGAGGAATCCATGTGCTAGCAAAAGTCCCTATGGACCAACGTACAAACGCCACCAGAGGCTCGCAGGGGCCGACTGATTTCGACAGGAAGCATAAAAACCATTGAGGGTCGGTGAGTGATCAGTAAAATGATGTTCCTGTAGAACCATACAAGTTGCAGAGTAAAACGAAATAAGGGATTTCAACTGCAGAATGTGACATATCCAATACAATTCCATTGGAAAACCACAGAACGATGATACAAATATGACGCAAACAGGCTAAAGTCAGTCATGCCATCACTAAAAGGGGGTGACGTCTGAAAAGCAGGTCAGAGTCAGGACCCATGGCGACACCAGAAGCTTCTTGTCCCAGGACTTATGTTTCTTCTTCTGTTCTGTTTGAGATCGAGAAGGAGCCAGCTGCAGCTAGATCTGCAACAGAAAGAGTAAGCGACCTGGGGGCGCACAGACTGTGGTTCTTGTGGTCGTGGTGTGGCAGCAGACCTTTGGCCTGGAAGGTGCCGGGAAGGGGGGTTCCAGGAGTGGTTCCCTTGAATGGCAGACGAAGAAGTAGGACACTTCTCTGGCTGGGGAGGGGGAGCGGCACCCAGAGGATGGAGGGGAGAAGGGTTTAGGACTTGGGTGAGAATGGGGGAGGAAGGGGTGAAAATGTAACTAAAGCACAGCTAGATGTCATTGACACAGGATGAAGACGTGCATACTTCTTACAAGCCTCAGTGTACGTTAGATGATCAAAGGACATATACTCCTGTATCTTCTTTTGCTTCTTATAAGCTGGGCAATCCGGTGAACATGGGGAGTGATTGCCAAGATAATTAACACACAGGAGGGGGAACACTGGAACCACCCCTCATGGAGTGGACGTCCTCAGTCACCACTGAGGTGTCTGCGAACAGCAGGAAGTCTTGTCCAAAATGCAAGCACTTAAAACATCTCATAGGTGGTGGGATGTACGGCTTCACATCACATCGATAAACCATAATCTGTACCTTCTCAGGGAGGGTATCCCTTCGAAGGCCAGGATAAAGGCACCAGAATCAGTGTGATTGTCCCTTGGACCCTTCTGAACATGCCGAACAAAGTGAACACCCCACAGTCCTAGATTTTCCTTAAGTTCATCAGTTTGTAGGATGAGGTACCTGTGAAAACTTACACCTTGAACCATATTCGATGACTGATGGGGTGTAACGGACACAGGAATTGTGCCAAGATGGTCACAGGCACGAAGCGCCACAGACTAGGCAACTGAATCGGTTGATCAACAACGATCCCGACCGCAACTTGCTCAGAGAGTCCACTTCGCCAAACTTGGCTTCAATGTTTTCCACAAAAAAAATAAAGGTTGGTATTGGTGAAAGTATCAACATCACTCCTGGTGCAAACCAAATAGCGGGGGAAAGGTTTCACCTTTAGCCGATGAGCCTGACCCTCCTCCCTGGGGTTAGCCATGGAAGGGAAGGCTGAAGGAGCAGAAGAAGCAATTCTAAACGAATCCATTCAAAGAGAAGACTGTAGAGGAACCACTAGAGTTCTGAACCTGTACACGTATCATTTGCCTAGCGTCTGCCCTGATACCACCCACTCCCATCAGGGGCACTCCCCATGGGCGCCACCCAGCCACAGCAAGGGCCACCAAGCATGGCGACCCTTGCCGGGAGTTAAGCACCAGGATGGCAAGCAACCACTCCTAGGCTTACATGAGGTCACAGCTCAGGTATCAGAAGCGTGATCCCTGTGTTTTCATGGGGCTCAACCAAAAGAGTACATAGCGACGCCACCACACTGGCTGGCTACCTTGCTGGCTACGTACCCTGGCATCAGATTACGTGAACGAAAAGTTGGAAGGAACTAGGAGGGCACACCAGAGACACTAGGGGTAAGGCACTCTTCCCCAAATGGCTCCCACTACGGAATTGGAATTTAGTAAAGGAAGCCAAACCCCAGAGCGGGACGAGAGAATGCGAAAAGGATGAGATAATTACTCAGCAAAACCAAATCGCAAAGCTAACATAACCAGGAGGATAGCGGGGCCAACATTAACAAGGACACGAGGAGAGGGCAGAGGGGATAGAGCAAGGACAGGCAATGAGGGGAGTGGAAAGGAAATGCAGCCCAGGAAAGAAGGAAGGGTGCAATAGCTCAAGGCCCTGTGCTCACCACGCACGTACTCACGAAAGGACCTTGAGCCTCCTGGAGGTGGGGAGTAAGGAAATGGACAAGCTGTTGTCGGCACCTGATCTGCAGTGGTGATATCCCAGCCTCCCTGAGTAAGCTGTTGATAGCGCTAATTTGAAAGGCTCCTGTCAAGTCGTACCCGACAGTGGTGTGTCAGGTCCAGTATCCACAGTGCTGAGGGGTGATGCCGAACCGTATGCCAGGCTCCCATAATCGAAGTAGGATATTGTCAGGGCAGAAGGGTAGTGCGATCTGCATCCCAGCTGGTGTTACGCAGCGAAGTGTATTAAGGTGCAGCCAGTATTTTCGCTTAAGCTGACAAAGATGGGGAACCCATGTCAACTGAGAATGGAAGACCAGTTCTAAAAAGCAGTAAGTCTCCGCAGCATTGAATAGTTGATCGTCGAAGTAAAATTCTGGTTGTGTGTGAACAGTAGGAAGTCGAATGAAGTGCTTGACGAGTCTTGGCAACAGAAAATCCTAAGCCGTGAGTGAGAGCCCATGCCTGTACATTTCCTATGTCGCCTTGCAGTCTACATTCAGCGACACCCACGCTAGAGTAGGAATAAGGAGGAGGAGGAGTAGTAGTAGAGGATGATACTGAGGAAAGCACTGCTACGTAATTGATGGGTACTACACAGAGGGACAGGACCCCATTCTCTTGGATATGAGGGATACTGCAGGAAGCATCTACTTGAACCTGGAACGTGTTCTGCGACGAAGTACTGGCTGAAAATCTGGAGTGGATCATTGAGACCCCACTCATGGACAAGGATATGATATCACCAAGTGGTGTCATAAACCTCTCGCAGGTGAAAGAAAACACTTATAACGTTTTGACATTGGGCAAAAGTTGTCTGGATGGCAGACTCCAGGGAAACCAGGTTACCAGTAGTGGAACGGCCTTGGCGAAAACCATCCTGGGACAGAGCCAGAAGAGACAGACTCAAGGAGCCAACACAGCCATGTGCTCAAGCAACTTCCAGATAACATTGGCGAGACCTATTGGGTGATAACTCCATTTGTAGTGGGTAGCTGGAAATGACGCTTTCTCGCCATTGCGATCGGAACTCCTCACTCCAGATGCGGTTGAAGATGTGAAGGATATGACAGAATCCACCAGTAGTTGCTTATTTGGCTGTGGTGTGAATACTAGAAATATCGCCCCAGTAAGTGATGCGGTGCGGATCACGAAACAGGAACGTCTCTATAACACGGTGTCTGGCAGTCCCTGACAGCCTCTTACAAATTTCCCATACGTTTTACTCTATGTAACAGCTTCTTACTACACAAGCATCGTCCATCTAGGGCTGTGAGAGGGTACACAGACATTCCCATTCACTGAATGGAGCAGCATGTGGCTTCACGTGGAATGTGGTAGAAGATAATTGCTTTCGCTTCAACCGCTGTTTCAGGAAAGGAAGTTTGGTAACACTCAGACGCTGAATCTTGACCATAGTGCAGAGCAAAATGTTCAGCGACAGCGCCTGGGCCAGTGTAGACAGTGCCATCCAAAGTAATACGAAGTACACCTGCAGGTGTCTGGGATCCACAGATATGTCTTATCTTAGGCCAAACCTGCGAAGGAGAGGTAGGTGGCCCGATGGTATCGTCCCCAGTAGTCTTGCTCCATTCTTCATTAGGTGGTGGATCAGGCACCGAGCCACTTAAAGGCAACTTATGCACATGTTATATATATATTGCCGAACGTGCTTTATGCTTTTATGTATTTCTGTTAGGACAAACTTTTTATAATGTTCTGACTTGTCCACCAGACAACCTGATTTGAGGTTCAACGTAAAATGAATGTCTCGCAGCAAAAAGATTTTTAGCATTCAAGATGACAGCGAAGTCTGAGGAAACTAGTTTTCTTAAATATTTTATGCGATCTACGCTGATCACCGTTTTTTATCGAAATCACTCCTTCAGTACTTTCAAAATGAGAATATTCAATTTCGTAAGTATTTGCTCTTTTCACAAATTCGAACCAGCGAACATGTTGATAGCCTGAGGCGAATTCAGCTAGCGGCACAGAAAGTCATTCGCTACCTCAAGTTACAAACAATAACCGCAACCTGCGACATTGTCGCGAATTAAACAGTAACCAGAATATAGAATAAATTTCCTTTACGTCTATGGTCAAACTTTTTGTTAACAGCTTATAACAATAAAATGACCATTATGAAAAGTGCTACTGACATACATATACATTAGTGTTCTGTAGGTATGAAGAGACATACCTACATCTATATCTACATTGATACTCCGCAAATCACATTTAAGTGCCTGGCAGAGGGTTCATCGAAGCACCTTCACAATTTTCTATTATTCCAATCTCGTATAGCGCGCGGAAAGATTGAACACACATCTTTCCACACGAGCTCTCATTTCCCTTATTTTATCGTGGTGATCGTTCCGCCCTGTATAGGTCGGTGTCAACAAAATATTTTCGCATTCGGAGGAGAAAGTTGGTGATTGGAATTTCGTGAGAAGATTCCGTCGCAATGAAAAACGCCTTTATTTTAACGATTTCCAGCCCAAATCCTGTATCATTTCTGTGACACACTCTCCCATATCCCGTGATAACAAAACGTGCTGCCTTTCTTTGAACTTTTTCGATGTACTCCGTCAGTGCTAGCTGGTGAGGATCCCACACCACGCAGCAGTGTTCTAAAAGAGGACGGACAAGCGTAGTGTAGGCAGTCTCCTTAGTAGGTCTGTTACATTTTCTGAGTGTCTTGCCAATAAAACGCAGCCTTTGGTTAGCCTTCCCCACAACATTTTCTGTGTGTTCTTTCCAATTTAAGTTGTTCGTAATTGTAATACCTAGGTATTTAGTTGAATTTACGGCTTTTAGATTAGACTGATTTATCGTGTAACCGAAGTTTAACGAGTTCCTTTTAGCACTCATGTGGATGACCTCACAATTTTCATTATTTAGGGTCAACTGCCACTTTTCGCACCATTCAGATGTTTTTTTCTAAATCGTTTTGCAGTTTGTTTTGATCTTCTGATGACTATTAGTCGATAAACGAAAGCGTCATCTGCAAACAACCGAAGACGGCTGCTCAGTTTGTCTCCCAAATCGTTTATATAGATAAGGAACAACAAAGGGCCTATAACACTACCTTGGGGAACTCCTGAAATCACTTCTGTTTTACTCGATGACTTTCCGTCAATTACTACGAACTGTGACCTCTGACAGGAAATCGCAAATCCAGACACGTAACATACAATATTCCAGAAGCACGCAATTTTACTACGAGCCGCTTGTGTGGTAGTGTCAAAAGCCTTCCGGAAATCCTGGAATACGGAATCTATCTGAAATCCCTTATCAATAGCACTCAGCACTTCATGTGAATAAAGAGCTAGTTATGTTTCACAGGAACGATGTTTTCTAAACCCATGTTGACTGTGTGAATAGACCGCTTCCTTCGAGGTAATTCATAATGTTCGAACAATATATGTTCAAAAATCCTGCTGCATATCGACTTTAACGATATGGGCCTGTAATTTAGTGGATTACTCCTACTACCTTTCTTGAGTATTGGTGTGACCTGCGCAACTTCCCAGTCTGGGTAAGGATCTTTCGTCGAGCGAACGGTTGTATGATTCTTAAGTATGGAGCTAATGCATCAGCATACTCCGAAAGGAACCTAATTGGTATACAGTCTGGACCAGGAGACTTGCTTTTATTAAGTGATTTGAGTTGCTTCACTACTCCGAGGATATTTACTTCTACGTTACTCATGTTGGCAGCTGTTCTCGATTCGAATTCTGGAATATTTACTTCTTTTGTGAAGGCATTTCGGAAGGCAGTGTTTAGTAAATCTGGTTTGGCAGCACTGTCTTCGATAGTATCTCCATTGTTATCGCGCACAAAATGCATTCATTGTTTCTTGCCGCTAACATTTCACATAAGACCAGAATCTCTGGATTTTCTGCCATGTTTCGAGACAAAGTTTCGTTGTGGAAACTGTTGTAGGCGTCTCGCATTGAACTCCGCTCTAAGTTTCGAGCTTCTGTAAAAGATGGTCCATCTTGGGGATTTTCCGTCTGTTTAAATTTGGCATGTTTGTTTCGTTGTTTCTGCAACAGAGTTCTAACCCGTTTTGTGTACCAAGGAGGATCAGCTCCGTGGTTTGTTAGTTTATTTAGTATAAACCTCTCGATTGCTGCCGATATTTCTTTGAATTTTAGCCACATCTGGTCTACACTTATTAATTTGGAATGAGTGCAGATTGTCTCTCAGGTAGGCGTCAAGTGAATTTTTATCTGCTTTTATGAATAGGCATATTTTTCGCTTATTTTTCGAGGATTTGGGGATTACAATGTTCAATCTCGCTACGACAACCCTGTGTTCACTAATTCCTATATCGGTTTTGATGCTGGGTATTAACTTCGGATTATTTGTTGCTAAGAGGTCTAGTGTGCTTTCACAACAGTTTACTATTCGCGTGGGTTCATGATCTACATGCTCGAAATAATTTTCAGAGAATGCGTTTAGCACAATTTCGGATGATATTTTATGCGTACCTCCGGAATTAAACATGTATTTCCGCCAACATATTGAGGGTAAATTAAAGTCACCAACTATTATCGTATGAGTCGGGTACGTGTTTGAAATCAAACAAGTTCTCTTTGAACCTTTCAGCAACTGTATCATCTGAACTGGGAGGTCGGTAAAAGTATCCAATTATTTTATTCCGGTTGCCAATAATTACCTCTGCCTATACTAACTCACAGGAAGTATCTACTTCAATTTCGTGACAAGCGAAACTACTTCTAACAGCAACAAACACGCCACCGGCCACCTTGTTTAGCTAATCTTTTCGGAACACCGTTAGGTTCTTCGCAAAAATTTCGGCTGAGCTCATATCAGGCTTTAGCCAGCTTTCAGTGCCTACAACGTTTGGTCATCAGTGCTTTCTATTAGCGCTTGGAGATCTGGTACTTTCCGAACACAGCTACGATAATTTACAACTGTTATACCAATGGTTCTTGTATCTATGTTTCTGTGTTCAGTCTGCACCCTTTTTGACTGAAGCCCTTATGTTTTCCCGAGACCCTCTAACCTAAAAAACCACCCACTACAAGCCACACAGCCCCTGCTACCCGTGTAGCCGCCTCCTGCGTGTAGTGGACACCTGACCTATTCAGCGGAACCCGAAACCCAACCACCTTTTGGCGCAAGTCGAGGAATCTGCAGCCTACACGGTCACAGAACCGTCTGAGCCTCTGATTCAGACCCTCCACTCGGCTCTGTACCAGAGGTCCGCAATGGGTTCTGTCGACTATGCTGCAAATGGTCAGCTCTGCTTTCATCTTGCAAGCCAGAGTGGCAGCCTTTACCACTTCTGTTAGGCGCTCGAAACCAGAGAGAATCTCTTCTGATCCAAACTGACACACATCATTGGTACCGACGTGAGCAGCCACCTGCAGTTGGCTGCACCCTGTGCTCTTCATGGCATCCGGGAGGACCCTTTCAACATCTGGAATGACTCCACCCGATATGCACACGGAGTGCACATTGGGTTTTCTTACCCTCCTTGTCAGCCAAGTGCCTAAGGGGCCCCAAAACGCGGCTAACGTTCGAGCTCCCAACTACCAATAGTCCCACACTCTGCGATTGCCCGGATCTTGCAGGCAGAGTGGTTTCCTCTGAAACAGGACAGGCGACAGCATCCAGCTCAGCGACAGTGTCAGCCACAGACAGCAACTGGATCCTGATTGTCAGACTAACTGGGGAGGCCTTACGTGCCGCCGTCTGGGAAGTCTTTCGCCGCCTGCCTCGCCCCAGGGCGACCTCCCACTCGACCACAGGTGAGGGGTCAGCCTCAGTACGAGCAGTAACTGGTTTGGCCACCGGTGAGGACCGATCGGAGGACTGACGCGCTGGACGTCTGTTGGATCCCCACAGCCAGCCCACAACAGTGGTGCCCATCCACTGCAGCCTCAAGCTGTGTAACCGAAGCCATCACAGCCTGAAGCTGAGAGCAAAGTGTCGCTAACTCGGCTCGCATCCGCACATAATCGCAGTCCGTCCATACCAAAGACCGTGGAAAATTAAACTATGCAGATAAACAGACCATCGACTCGCGCTATGAAAATCTACTGCAGACCCTGACGAAAACGCACGAGCTGTGTCTAGTAATACGCAGATATTCAAGAACCTAACTACCAAGCACTCAGGTGAAACTAAATTTGCCCCTGATAAGGAACTTAATATATCACAAAATCGGTTCATTTTGACGGAAACGGAAACGCGGGAACTGTGGCTATTAGATTTCAAATTTACACGCACAAAATCAGGAAACTAAACTGTTAAAGCACACAGACGATATAAAACTCGCTCCTGGTTAGGAACTCGTAAATGTCACAAAAGCGGTTTACTTATCTGTTGCTGCGTCTGTCGCGGTCGGCTACTACTGCCTGATTGTCATAAAAACAATGTCCTTATGTACTGCAGTCATAGTGGTATCGTCAAATGTAAATTACAAAATCAGCACCAGTATCGTCAAATATATATAAAAGACAGCATCATCATAGACAATTTGCTGGTGTATGTTTTCCCACATTTTGCTGCAGACCTGAGGATGGTCATTATAGACCGAAACTGGTAATCTGTTGACAAAGTCTACTACCATAGACGCAAAGGAAATTTATACAGAAATTATTTGCAGCCATTTGTCAGAACAGTACAGTGTAGTGTTTCTGCAAATCTGGGTTTACAAATTGCTGAAGTCGTTAAAGTTGAATAAAATTTCAAGTCCTGATGGAATCTGTATCCGATTCTATTCAGAATGTGGTAGTCATTCCCTCTTTTGATCATAATATACCGCAGATTCCTCTAACATAGCTGTGCCCACTAGTATGAATGAAGTACATGTCACATTCGTCTAGAATTACTTGAGTGTTGGATCACAATCTGTACTCAAACTCTAACAAAGTAACCTTAATATCAACCAGCTCGAATCCCGGAAAAATTAGCTATTTAAAACCTAAGTATCACTTTTCTCATTTAAAATCCTGAAAGACATGCATCAAAGCAATCAGAGAGATGCATTATTTCTGGACTTCCGGAAACCTTTTGACTCTGAACAGTTAACGCTTACCAACGAAACTACGGTCGTAACAGGTACCAATCGAGATTGGTGACTGAATTGAGGATTTGTAGCTATGGAAGACTTAGCATGATTTCTTGGACGGAGATTGTGGACAGATGAAATTACTTCATGTATACGTTAGGGAAGCATGTTGTGGCCTGGCAGACGTAATAGTAATGTAAGACACTTCGAGACGCAGTCATCTACAATGAAGTATCGTCTGGAAAAAACTGCAGAAATATTAAATTAGACATTAAGATTTGAAATGTATACAAAACTCAGCCACTTGCTTTAAATTTTCATAAATGTAAAACGTGCCCTTCAAAAATAAATTCTAACATGCTAACTACTAGCAGCAGCTGGGATCGGTAAATAAATACCTGTCACCAACAATCTATAGAATCAAAATATGATTTCCCAAGCTCATGGGCAAAGCAGGTGGTATACTTGGTTCATTGTTACTGGGAAAATTTAATTTATCTACAAAGGAGATTGCTTACTCTTGCGACCCATCTTCGATTATTGCTGAACTGTGTGGGACGTATCGACATGCGTAAGATGTGGGGACATGAATATTAACATAGGTGTTGAGGTTAAAATAAGTAACTTCCTAAACATTTTGAGCACTTTAGCGTAGCGCAAGTGGTAAATATCGCTACGGGGGTTCAAAAAGTTACACTTCAGTTTTAAAGCAACTACGCCAAGATATTTATGGGAAAAACTGTAAAATATTTCTAAGAAACTAGCCCTTTCCCGCGGCTGCGCTCACACATCAGGTTTTTCTTTGTGATGAGTGACGGCGAGTAAGCAAGCTCTTAAATGCAGTAACGTCAGTTGCCCTCACATCTGTCTGACCTGTCTAGCATAGCTCGTGATTGCGATTGTGCAGTGTTGTAAATTAACGCCGAACATAAATCTGACATTATTTACTTCAGAGTAGAGAAAGGGCTGTCACATTTAACAGACATTAATACACAGATTGGGTAACATTCAAAGTTTTTGGTCGGATGAACATTGTCATCTAATATGGACTGAACACGAAGATACTGGGGAAAGGAATGTCATCAGCTTGCTATGCTCTTAGGTTTAGCGTTAGTTTGTAACAGCCTATGTCCTTTGACGTACGATGCCTAAGTAACTCAGTTCTTATCTATGGGATTAGCTTCGGCGGATCGAAGGCACAAAACGGACACAGTTTTTGAAATGGAGAAGAGGCCCATAAGAATATTAAAATAATGGCCGGACCCACTATAAAGGGATACTTTAAAAAATTGGCGTCCTTATTGCACTAAGTGAGTTCATCTGCCAATCTTGTTACCTATAAGGGAAAATTATAGAATACTTTTGCAATTACGCCAACTGACGAAAATCTCAACAGCTGAGAATTTATTAATGACGACTAGATTCGACAGAAACATCTTCAGCTTACTCCTTATGGAGTCTTAAGCGCAACTAAGAGAAGTCTTCGAGTACGATGTCTTAGTACAAAACTGGCGCCATAATCTACGTAACACTATTGAATGATATGACCAGATGGACGTCACCAGGACATACGTGGAATAACTGAGGCAGCGGCCGGATACACTTCGGTACTGGAAGATCGGGTACTTTAATTAGCCTTACGGAGTTTTGAGGACGTTATGAAGTTGAAGGTCAACAGTTTTAACTGAAGATTTGACTGCCACTTAACTAATCGTGAGTTATTAACCATTCTGAGCAGCTCCTGCTGTCTTCACTAACTGAAATGTATCCTCACAGCTGTGGTTTCCCCCTACCAAGTGATATTGTATCTTCACTAACACTTTTTCCAGGTCATAACGGGAGTGGTAGAGCAACCAGTGCGTGTGATATGAAGAAACAAGCCGTCTTCGTTGCAGTCTTAAGATTTTTTATTCCCTCCCACTGACATTTCACTTTTATTTAGGCGTCTTCGGATTGTCCAACGGAAGAAAACATTTCACAACAGTGGCGTCACACCATTTAGCGAGATTAGATTACCAAGATGAATATTAAACTTACTAATATTTGGTAACAATGGGAACATGGGGTACGGCGTATAAAATATCCCAGCAGATAATTGCCCCTTGTCAATTTTTTTTAAAAAATACCTTTCAGTTTTCGGTTGTGTAAGACAGCGATCAATGTTTTTAAAGCTTTAAGAGAGCATTTACCTGCTGAGATATTTTGTGTGAGGTATCCCACGTACCCATCGCTACCAAATATCACTAAGTTGTTTAATATTTTCTTGCTAATCTACTTACTGAACGAGGTCACGACATTATAATGAAATTTTTGTATTTCTTCCATAGGCCAATCCGAAAATGCCTAAAAGTTGAAACGCTTCATTGGGGAATAAATTTTAACACCGCAACCAAGATTGCTTGTTTCTTCATACTTCGCTAATAGTTCACACAGCGATGTGACAGAAGCCAGTATAACGGTACTTCGCGGGCAGGCGTGTCAATTAGCATCATGTTAATTAAAATGCGGGATGAATAAACTATTTTGGAAGAATTAAAAAAGGGGAGTAATACGAAACTTTAGTAACTGCACAGTATTACTGAAAAAAATGGAATTGAAGTCCCATGCTTCTTTATAGAGAGTAGGGGAACGATGCGGGAGACCTGCACCGCTTTACTAGGCAAGGTCCTAGTGGAGGTGGTTTGCCATTGCCTTCCTCCGACCGTAATGGGAATGAATGATGAAGAGTACACAACACCACCCAGTCATCTCGAGGCAGGAAAAATTCCTGACCCCGCCGGGAATCGAACCCGGGACCACGTGCTCGGGAAGCGAGAACGCTACCGCGAGACCACGAGCAGCGGACAACAGTATTACTAAGAAGCAATATAATGAAAAGTAATAGAGAGCAAAGTAGCAAAGACCAAGCGGGACAAAGGTAGGTGCGCGTTTGTTTTTCAATACATGTAAAAGAACATGTATCATTATTGAGCGCTCTACCTTCAGTTATCGCGATCGAGATAGTCGATGAAAAAGTGGTAAGCGACTGCGAAAATCGTTAAGGAGATTAAAGACTATTCAAGCACGTTTAAAATACATTACGAGTGACGAAGTGAGCACAGGCGTTTATTGTCGGCTGGAGCGGAAATGAATCCGACAACATAATTGAACTGTGTTAGCTGGGAAAAATTCTCTTGGGAAACTTATGGTTGTGGAACCCACGAAAGTTGTGTGCAACGGAAAGCTATAGTTTACGTAATTCTTTTTTATAAAATGGTGAAACGCGTGTGAGCGGAACATTAATAGAATTGTTCTTACAGCGGATGTATAATGCATGCGTGTGGCGAACTATATTGAGAAACTGAACATCCATTACGTACTTGCATGTTTATCTGCGAAAATGGTCGTTGTCGGTACATCAGCATGTAGTTCGAATAGAACCGCTGGAACATTGCAAACCATTCAGACTAATCGAATATCTAAATACGCATAATGCTAGTACCACCAGGATGTGTTCTTTCTCCTCACCCCTCTGGCAGTAATTGAATTAAGAGTCAGCCCGGAAATACTTTTAAATTAATTGACGACCATTGAGCTAGCGTCACCAATTTTCAAACGTCCACTGCCATGTATGAAGGCGAGTGACACCACGAGTGTCAACGTCGATCGAGGGGTGTCGTCGTGATCGTATTGAATGACATTGAGCGGCTACACACGCAGAAAGGAGAATAAGTTTGGCAGTACATAGGTCAATAAAAACCGAACAAGAGTCAAGAAACAGCATTATGTATCAAGGAATGAAATTTTACAACAGAAATTAAAATAAGTATTAAAATATGTTTAAAAAGGCAGCTAAGACGGTGACTGACGGGGGTTATGGGAATAAACGGCGAGATGACCAGTCCCGCGAGTCCAAAGAGAGGGGGATCCACTAAAAGTGGAGAGCAGTCAAAGCACAAAACGAGGAAGCTACAAAGCAGAGGAGAAGGTAGAAAAGGGTAGCCTAAACCTAGAAACTGGGGAAACAGGTAAGAGAGCTGTCTTTGCAAGGGCGAGTGGTCATGAAGAGAGGCCCCAACAACAACAACCACCCTACCCCTGCTACATCTACATTTACATTTATTCTCCGCAAGCCACCCAACGGTGTGTGGCGGAGGGCACTTTACGTGCCACTGTCATTACCTCCCTTTCCTCTTCCAGTGGCGTATGGTTCGCTGGAAGAACGACTGTCTGAAAGCCTCCGTGCGCGCTCGAATGTCTAATTTTACATTCGTGATCTCCCCGGGAGTTATAAGTAGGGGGAAGCAATATATTCGATACCTCATCCAAAAACGCACCCTCTCGAAACCTGGACAGCAAGCTACACCGCGATGCAGAGCGCCTCTCTTGCAGAGTCTGCCACTTGAGTTTGCTAAACATCTGCGTAACGCTATCACGGTTACCAAACCTGTGACGAAACGCGCCGCTCTTCTTTGGATCTTCTCTATCTCCTGCGTCAACCCGATCTGGTACGGATCCCACACTGATGAGCAATACTCAAGTATAGGTCGAACGAGTTTTGTAAGTCAACTTTGTTGATGGGCTAGATTTTCTAAGGACTCTCCCAATGAATCTCAATCTGGTACCCGCCTTACCAACAATTAATTTTATATGATCATTCCACTTCAAATCGTTCCGCACGCATACTCCCAGATATTTTACAGAAGTAACTGCTACCAGTGTGTTCCGCTATCATATAATCATACAATGAAGGATCCTTCTTTCTATGTATTCGCAATACATTACATTTGTCTATGTTAAAGGTCAGTTGCCACTCCCTGCACAAAGTGCCTATCCGCTGCAGATCTTCCTGCATTTCGCTACAATTTTCTAATGCTGTAACTTCTCTGATTACTACAGCACTATCCGTGAAAAGCCGCATGGAATTCCCGACACTATCTACTAGGTCATTTATATATATTGTGAAAAGCAATGGTCCCATAACACTCCCCTGTGGCACGCCAGAGGTTACTTTGACGTCTGTAGACGTCTCTCCATTGATAACAACATGCTGTGTTCTGTTTGCTAAAAACTCTTCAATCCAGCCACACAGCTGGTCTGATATTCCGTAGGCTCATACTTTATCAGGCGACAGTGCGGAACTGTATCGAACGGAAGTCAAGGAAAATAGCATCTACCTGGCAGCTCCAGGAGTAAAGCACATCCTTGTACTGGAATATAAAACCCATTTTCCAGGAGGAAACAGGACCACTTCAACCATCCGAGAATCGTCTGCTAACATTACATTTTAAGGAATCTAGGACTATACTTAGTACGAAGGGCCAAAAGAAGGGGACATTCCACCTATATATGGGATACCATCAGTCTGGTTCCACAACACACATTGTCGGGGTGGTTTGTTACGGAAGAGGAAACAGTGAGTGAGCCAGGTATGACTAATGCGTAGACGGTATAAGATAGTGGACTCCCAACGAGAGGAGCTGACGGGAGAGCAAGCCGCAGGACACGTTCTGATTCTACGGAGTTTATTAGTGTGGACGGTAGTGCACCAGATATCATTCCACTTTCGGGCAAAGAGATTTGGCGGAGATCCGCGTATCCGTAGCTGAAAACAGGAAAGGGAAATGGGTAAGTATCTGCTTCTCTAGCCAAACGGTCAGTCAGTTTATTCCATGGAATGCCCACGTGACTTGGGACCCAAAGACAACTAAGCAGGCGGCAGGCCAATGGCAGAGGGGTGGTCATGGATAGCAGAGACCGAAGGGTGAAGAGAGCGGCATCGATCGATAGCCTAAAGGCTGCTCATTTAGTCGGTACACATTAAAACACCATGAAGGGAGGCCTGAGAAACAAACTGGAGGGCTCTTAAATGGCTAGGAGCTCTGCTGTGAGCTCACTACAGGATTCCGGCAATAAGTGGTGTTCAAAGCCAGTAGGAGACGTGAAAGCGTATCCCGCCTTAGCTAAGATGTTAGTAAAGGCATACTACAAAGATTAGAGGACAGTAGTTGGTAGTAACAAAAGGAGATAACTACAACACCTCGTCGCATTGAATACATGGTCGTAATTCACTGCTTCTGTAAAAAAAATTGTGTAAATGTGTAAAATGCGTAACAGTACTATCTGCTGATTCAGTTTTTGAGCTGGAGTGACAAGCATGCTTGAATATGCGGGAATGCAGCGCAAGAGGAACAGCTATACCTTCACGAGTTCATCAGTGGTTATTTGCAAGGCAGTGAAGAGCGAAAGTTTTGTACTACAAGTCACCTGCAAAAACATGTATCTAGGAACGTTATACAATAGGGATTAACCAAATCAGGCAGTGCAGCTGTTAATACACTGGCCTCATATTCGGGAGAACAGTTGCTCTGTCCCTTGTTTTCGTAGTTCGATAAGTTAAATGCCAGGAAGGCTCCTTAACTGCCCTAAACACGCAGCAAACAACCGACCGACAAACTTGTGTAGACTTGACAGACCACCCCACCACTTCAACCAACAAACTGTACGTATGTAGCTATGTATCAACCGCCCGACGAAAATTTTTGTCACTACGTAAATGCGGTTCTAATATACATTAAAAGTGCGCGGCAGATTCGACTTTAAGGGCAGAATTTCCAGAGAAATTTAAAGCCTGCTGATATTTGTGGGACACGTGCTTGCATAGCAATATAGCAAGGAATGAAGCACTTTGCATTTTTAACGAATTCATAATGGTTTAGTGTAGTACGTAGAAAAACGTTCGTCGACTTTCTGTTTTTAGGTTTTACTTCCGATACTTACAGGAAACCATATCTAAAAATCGAAATACTACATTCAGTTAACGTTAATTGATAGATTTAATTCCTTCACTGTTTCGTGAGTTAAAGTCCAGTCTATATGCAGATCCTCTGCTATGAAGAGCAAAATGTGGGACTTGTTTTTGCCGTTTTAACAGTTGCTAAATGCTTGATTTCTCATCTATCTGATGTATTTATTAGATGTGCGCCAGCATCCTATGTAGTCTAATTTGAAATGAGTTTCTGAAACTTACGGGTCATCTTTTATAAAAACGTTTACATGAACGTCTTATTTGGCTTTAGCCAAAGTATTTACTCAGTCGACTGCAAAACAATTTGCAGGTATCAGGAATCATTTTAAGCAATAATTATGGGAACACAAGAGCACTGAAACAGAGGTGGTCTTCTGCCAGTGGCTAGAATTCGTGAGGTAACCAACACACTCTTCTTGCACGTTACAGACTCATGAATATTCACTTTCGTGAAGAACGGTTTGTTGATGTTCACCAGCTCCGAAATGCATTGTTCGCCCATTCTGGGGTTTGTAATTACGAAAATTGGTAGCGCCAAGTTGATTAAGTATCATGTGTGTAAATTCTTTCCTTGTATTAACGACTTGTTTGTCCAAAGCTTTCTCTACTTTTTGAGCTTGTTACCTCAAAAACAGTCAAGGAAAACTCAATTTTTTAAAAACCAGGCGAGATTTCGTAGAACAAACTCATTGAACTTAAACACATCACAACAGGGTGGCCCTGCAATCGCCGAATGCAGTCGGTCAGGACGCGTGTAGGCTGACGCTAAATTGGTCCGCATCCCCTGTACGCAGTTACATATGGATCGGAGCAGCAGTCACTGTGGTACGCTTTGTTCTTGACCCACGCACTACACTGGAATCTCGCAGTTTTTAAATAACATAGCGGCTTTCAAAAGTGTGTTGTTTTGACTTACGACTGTTAGGAAAAAAGATTCCGAGCTTTTCCGCTGTAATATTTTAATCGTATGTTCACCTAAGGATATGGCTTTTAGGGCCACGAAACCGGTAGTGATATGGTAATAAAGGACCAAATACAGCTGAAGCTGTTAATACCCAACATGAATAGTCATCGCTGTGGTTGCCCCACCTGGGGTTATGTTCGACGACATGTGACTTGGGTTTAGGCAGAATCGAATATGAGTTGTCTTGAACGATCTGTGACAAACCCGAAAATCTGGAGATTTACGTATTAGGACACGCATTGATACTATGAAATAGTGCACTAATAATGGCTACGCACTAGCCGAAATCTAGATTTGCCTAGTAAAACCTGAAAGAAAAGGACTACTGACTGCTGGGCTCTATCACTTTAAAGTCTTAACAGTCGTTGACTGCACACACATTCCTAATGGAAGGTAACTTGAATTTGCTTTGGTTGTTTTAGAACTAATAAGGCCAAAAAATCAGAAAAGCTGCAGGCAAAGAAATGGCCAACGCAAATAAATACATCGACGCGCTGTTACTGAAGGTGGGGGATATTATTTTCGCAATTCTGTAAGAATAGATGAAACCTGATTTTCGGAATTGCTGAACTTCGAACGATGTTGTTGTGGTCTTCAGTCGTGAGACTGGTTTGATGCAGCTCTCCATGCTACTCTACCCTGTGCAAGATTCCTCATCTCCCAGTACTTACTGCAACCTAAATCCTTCTGAAACTGCTTAGTGTATTCATATCTTCGTCTCTCTACGATTTTTACCCTCCACACTGCCCTCCAAAGCTAAATTTGTGATCCCTGATGCCTCAAAACATGTCCTACAAACCGGTCCCTTCCTGTCAAGTTGTGCCACAAACTTCTCTTCTCCCCAATTCTATTCAATACCTCATTAGTTATGTGATCTACCCATCTAATCTTCAGCTTTCTTCTGTAGCACCACATTTCGAAAGCTTCTATTCTCTTCTTGTCCAAACTATTTATCGTCCATGTTTCACTTCCATACATGGCTACACTCCATACAAATACTTTCAGAAACGACTTCCTGACAAATCTATACTCGATGTTAAATTTCTCTTCTTCAGAAACGCTTTCCTTGCCATTGCTGGTCTACATTTTATATCCTGTCTACTTCGACCACCATCAGTTATCTTGCTCCCCAAACAGTAAAACTCCTTTACTACTTTAAGTGTCATTTCCTAATCTAATTCCCTCAGCATCACCCGACTTAATTCGACAACATTCGATTATCCTCGTTTTGCTTTTGTTGATCATTTTATATCTTACTTTCAAGACACTGTCCATTCCGTTCAACTGCTCTTCCAAGTCCTTTGCTGTCTGACAGAATTACAATGTCATCGGTGAACCTCAAAGTTTTTATTTCTTCTCCATGGATTTTAATACCTACACCAAATTTTTCTTTTGTTTCCTTTACTGCTTGCTCAATATACAGATAGAATAACATTGGGGATAGGCTACAACCCTGTCTCACGCCCTTCCCAACCACTGCTTCCCTTTCATGTCCCTCGACTCATAACTGCCATCTGGTTTCTGTACAAATTGTAAATAGCCTTTCGCTCCCTGTATTTTACCCCTGCCACCTTTAGAATTTTAAAGAGTATTCCAGTCAACATTGTCAAAAGCTTTCTCTAAGTCTACAAATGCTAGAAACGTAGGTTTGCCTTTCCTTAATCTTTCTTCTAAGATAAGTCGTAAGGTCAGTACTGCCTCACGTGTTCCAACATTTCTACGGAACCCAAACTGATCTTCCCTGAGGTCGGCTTCTACAAGTTTTTCCATTCGTCTGTAAAGAATTCGTGTTAGTATTTTGCAGCCATGACTTATTAAACTGATAGTTCGGTAATTTTCACATCTCTCAACACCTGCTTTCTTTGGGATTGGAATTACTATATTTTCCTTGAAGTCTGAGGGTATTTCCCCTGTCTCATACATCTTGCACACCAGATGGTAGAGTTTTGTTAGGACTGGCTCTCCCAAGGCCGTCAGTAGTACTAATGGAATGTTTTCTGCTCCCGGGGCCTTGTTTCGACTTAGGTCTTTCAGAGCTCTGTCAAACTCTTCACGCAGTATTGTATCTCCCATTTCATCTTCATCTACATCCTCTTCCATTTCTATAATATGGTCCTCACGTACATCGCCCTTGTATAGACCCTCTATATAGTGCTTCCGCCTTTCTGCTTTCCCTTCTTTGCTTAGAACTGCGTTTCCATCTGAGCTCTTGATGTTCATACAAGTGGCTCTTTTCTCCAAAGGTCTAATTTTCCTGTAGGCCGTATATTTTGCCCCTAGTGAGGTAAGCCTCTACATCCTTACATTTGTCCTCTAGCGATCCCTGCTTAGCCATTTTGCACTTCCTGTTCTCATTTTTGATACGTTTGTATTCTTTTTTGCCTGTTTCATTGACTGCATTTTTATATTTTTTCCTTTCATCAATAAAATTCAATATTTCTGCTGTTACCTAAGGATTTCTACTAGCCCTCGTCTTTTTACCTACTTGATCCTCTGCTGCCTTCACTACTTCATCCCTCAGAGCTACCCATTCTTCCTTTACTGTATTTCTTTCCCCCATTCCTGTCAATTGCTCCCTTATGCTCTCCCTGAAACTCTGTATAATCTCTGGTTCTTTCAGTTTATCCAGATCCCATCTCCTTAAATTCCCACCTTTTTGCAGTTTCTTCAGTTTTAATCTACAGTTCATAACCAATAGATTGTGGTCAGAGTCCACATCTGCCCCTGGAAATGTCTTACAATTTAAAACCTGGTTCCTAAATCTGTCTTACCATTATATAATCTGATACCTACTAGTATCTCCAGGATTCTTCCATGTATACAACCTTTCGTGATTCTTGAACCAAGTTTTAGCTATGATTAAGTTATGCTCTGTGCAAAATTCTACCAGGCGGCTTCCTCTTTCAATTCTTAACCTCAATCCATATTCACCTATGTTTCCTTCTCTCCCTTTTCCTACTCTCAAATTCCAGTCACCCATGACTTAAATTTTCATCTCCTTTCACTACCTGAATAATTTCTTTTACCTCATCATACATTTCATCAATTTCTTCATCCTGTGCAGAGCTAGTTGGCACATAAACTTGTACTACTGTAGTAGGCATGGGCTTCGTGTCTATCTTAGCCACAATAACGCGTTCACTATGCTGTTTGTAGTAGCTTACCCGCACACCTATCTTTATTCATTATTAAATCTACTCCTGCATTACCCCTATTTGATTTTGTATTTATAACCCTGTATTCGCCTGACCAGAAGTCTTTTTCCTCCTGCCACCGAACTTCACTCATTCCCACTATATATAACTTTAACCTATCCATTTCCCTTTTTAAATTTTCTAACCTACGTGCCCGATGAAGGCATCTGACATTCCACGCTCCGATCCGTAGAACGCCAGTTTTCTTTCTCCTGATAACGACGTCCTCTCGAGTAGTCCCCGCCCGGAGATCCGAATGGAGGACTATTACCTCCGGAATATTTTACCCAATAGGACGCTATCATTTGACCATACAGTAAAGCTGCATGCCCTCGTGAAAAATTACGGCTGTAGTTTCCCCTTGCTTTCAGCCGTTCGCAGTACCAGCACAGCAAGGCTGTTTTGGTTAGTGTTACAAGGCCAGATCAGTCAATCATCCAGACTGTTGCCCCTGCAACTACTGAAAAGTCTGCTGCCCTTCTTCAGGAACCACATGTTTGTCTGGCCTCTCAACAGATACCCCTCCGTTGTGGGTGCACCTACGGTACGGCCATCTGTATCGCTGAGGTACGCAAGCCTGGGGGGGGGGGGGGGTTTCAAACGATACTAAACGAGAAAGAATGCAGCTGCGAGAGGGGCTGTAATCTGCAAGAAGAGGCAGGTCAGCTACATTTCGCCTTCTAACTACTTGCAGTAGTTGCGGGGTCAAATCTAGTTTGTATCTCCGAAGTATAATAGAAAACGAGAACTGAAACCTACAACGTGATTTACAGATGCCAGAGGAAATACTTCATGGTAAAGCAAAATAAATGAAATACGATGTTCGTGTAAACGTTAATTTACTTATGTGGAACAAAAATGTCCCCTGGAAGTTTAACAAGTTCAGTTCAAATTAGAGGAAAGACTACAAACAGTGGCTGCGTGCACCTAATACAGCAGATAAAAAATGAAGCATTTACTAACGGTTGAAACAAACATCTAGACATTCTTCATAGCAGAAGGCTTGGAAATAGGCTGGGTTCTTTCACAACTTCCAAAAAAGAATCTAGTCCACGAACAAAAGTAACTACCGTCTATATTTCGGTTTTTAGGTTTTATGTCCTATACGTAAGGATAATGGAATTAAAGTCTGATCTATTTCAGTTTTTAGATCAGAAACGAAACCATAAAACGAGATACAAAAGGCCGACGGACGTATTCATAAAATATATACCTTTTACTCTGTGCCACATGTAACTCATGGATTCCTTAATGAAACAAGTGCTTCATTTCTTCCATCTACATTGGTATACTCACACGGCGTGTCCCACAAAGATCTGCAGTTTCTAAATTTCTCCGTAAACTCTGTTATACCCACCTCTCACTCGTGTGCATATTAAACAAGCATTTAATCCTGCTCAGTTGTACGAGACAAATTTTTCTGGTGGTTGGCACGAC
This sequence comes from Schistocerca americana, assembly GCF_021461395.2. Classification (NCBI taxonomy): domain Eukaryota; kingdom Metazoa; phylum Arthropoda; class Insecta; order Orthoptera; family Acrididae; genus Schistocerca; species Schistocerca americana. The sequence continues at coordinate 698,454,026 of NC_060122.1, forward strand.
AGCGCTACACAGGGCACGATCTGTAAGATTGAACAGTGGTGAAGGGGGTCGACCTGTCCTGTGCTCATACCCAACCGACAGACCGACCAAAAATGTCGGTCGGTGGTGGTGGTGCCAACGTACTGTTTTCCCAGCTCCAGAAACCATGTCTCTAAACGCTCTTCTGTAAAGTATTGCAAAAAGTGGGCAAACAGCTAGTGAATTCTTCCCAGAGAAAGGAACTGCAGGAGCTCACGCTTTAATGAAACTGCTGCTGCAGGGCTAATTTGGAACGTTGTTCGTCGCGAAAAATGATAGCTTCCGTTAAAGGGAATTTGATTCCACTTTGGGTAACTTCTCATTTGACCACTCATTAAGCCGAGGGCAGACAGGTAAACAAAAACACATTACAGCGAATTTAGAGCGTTCTCAGCACATACCACATTTTCATTTAAAATGCACGTAACCTCGAACAGTTTAGCCCTTTATCATAACTAAGAGCGGACTGGGCGCTTCACTGTATTCACGTCATCTCACTTGCTCACGTTAAAATAACTAAATATTAAGCGATATGTTGCTGTATCGCATTCGGAGGAAATTTAAATTGTCCTGTCAGTGTGATAGTTTTTTCCAGCCTATGTCTAAACAGAAGAATATCTCAATATTTCGTAAAAGGAAATTTTGTTCGTTGAAGGCTGTACATAGACTATTTGCTGTGCTATCCGCCAAGTTACACTTACTCCTTATCAAGCACATATACGTTAACAGTACGCACCACTCAAGAGATTTGGCATACAAATCAAGTTATTAATCCACATCTGAAGCCACGCGTGAACAACAGTATGTTCTATTTGATGTGTGTGATTCCCTACAGAACCATATACGTGCGAACCACAATCCACTAGTGGTAACACTTATTACATGTGTGGTTCGCTTATAATGTATTTCTGTAGCCAATAGACGAAATGTTCGTCAATTTACACTTCATACTTCTGATTTACACATTGTCCTTTCATTTGGATTAGAGACGAAGCATACTGTTGTGTGGCTTCACGTGAAGTGAAAGTGATGGGTTTGCAATATTTCGTGTCAGTTGGCGCAAACTCTTCGTTCATATGTGATTGATGACGTCTTAGTCGAAATTGGCCAACAGCACAGCAAATAAATGATGTAAATATACAGCCTACGGGAGTAAAACCATTTTTTTTACGAAATATTCGGAGGTTGGGAATTCGCATATGAACAAAAATATCGCAGCAGTTGTCAGAGCGACGACTGTTTCCACCTTAGTCGGTAACTAACCTTTTATGCAGCTTATGAGGAAGATAAGCTGTCCTTTACGTAAGTCTTCAGTAAATTACACACATAGTAAAGTGTGTATCAATTTTTTTACATCTTTCAAAAATATTACGTTGATGTCAAATCAGGTATTAATCAAAATTAACAAATTGCCCAATTAGGAGCCAACAGCTGTTTCAATCCAGTGCTGCGAACATGAATCAGCATTTGATGTTACTCCACATAATGGGCCACTTATAAAATTTCGTGTTCGTTTCCAAATGAACGAACGTATGTGGCAAGCTACGACGGTATGCCAGATCGGGAGTCGAAGCCACAGTGGGCTATCACCTGCACTATCCGAACACCTGAGGAACTGATTCAAAACAATATTGCTCCACACCTTATGTGCTAAGGTGTAGAGGCTCTCACGATGCACACCTGACACCGCAGTGGCCAGCGACAAGCTGAATATCAATGGACGCGTCATTCGTATTCGGTTTTTAAGTCCTGTAGCGCACTGCCTGCTAAAGGAAGGAGGTCCGGGTTCAGGTCACGTCCCATGACAATTTTAAGTTGTTACAGATGCCTGAAACAGCTGGAACACTCCGACAAATAGCTGAACTCGCCTCCACATGAAAATGCGATGGTCTGATGACAGTACGGAAAGGAGGAATGATTTTCTACTTTTTTTAATAGGAAGGGTTTCTACAGTTCTACATCTTGGAAAGATTCCGAAAACATGTCACATGCGTGGTATCGAATCATAATAAAAGTGAGAGTAAAATACTTCCAGGTTGTAACTTATTGACATAGTTCGGCAGGTTTGCTAAGAAATTAAAGCTAAAGTGCACAATAGCTCCAGACCTATAGTTCAGCCTCTGATCTACTTTATTGTAGACAACGAAATGTGTTGCATCAAGTACTCCTTATAGCTGAATTCTGTAATGAGTCCGTCGGCTCACTAGCCGTTTATGGGCTATTAATTACTTGCGACTTTGTAAAGCCACTGCAGAGTTTGTGTGACCATTTGAAAATCCATGTAGCCTTTGTTTGAACGAAGTTCTCGATTCCTTGAAGATATTCGATTCAGTAGAGAAAAACTTTAGTAACTACTTTGACAGAACGAATCCTTTCGTTCTCCATGCAAAAAAATGAGCAAAAATTAAGTTTCTGCACAGTATGAAATACATGTTTGCGTGGTACAGCTTTTGTATTTTGAAAAATGATTTTTTCTACACCTGAAACAGTTAGGTACGTTACAAATTTCACGTTTAATGCACCTCAATTAAAATTAGATTTTTTTTAGTTCGACGAGATCTAGAGTACTCTAATACGTATATAAGTGTCAACCACGTAAGTGTGCATTATCTGCACCACTTCTGAATTAAACCGGTTACATGAAACTGGAATTGCCGAAACATTCAAACTTTTAAACATACCTTCGAATCCGACAGACGTACATTGCCTGTACGAAACTGCAGAACTGAACCTCTTTATCTGTAAAATGTCTTAGTTTAAAAGACATGCCAAGACCTCATTTCCAATGCCAAAAACTCCTGTTTATGTGTAATCGCAGCCTCAGACATGCTGTACATGTACTAATCGAGACAAAGTACTGAATTAGTAATGGAATTCAGTGTGACGAAATCAGGGAGGTTATCGAAAAGTTTTGTAAAGCCCTAGAGGAAATTACAAATGATGAAATATGTCCTGTGAATCCATTCAATTCGCCCCGTCTTTGATCTTAAGTTTTGTAAAAGTTACTGAATAATAAGCAGACACTAATCGCGTTATCAGAACGTAATGAACGTATCACGGACATTTCACGATGCCGAAAGGCCTGTACCGCACTTAACGGAAGATAACAGCATCCCATAACAGCGTTAAAGATTTTTTTATAAAATGTCTTGAAATATAAACAGTGTATAGGGGCATAAATAGTCAATTGTTACTATGATTCACTCGGGGGAGAAAAATAAAATTCGAAATACGAGTAGTATATGAAAACATCCCAGAGGAAAGAAAGAGAGTCGGCAACATTGACAGCGTAATCACAAGAAGACAGAATACTTCACCGATGTTATCCCTTGGCCGGGACAGACTGAAGGCCCACAGCAACCCGTTGTCGGCAGCCGCTACATGTGAGTGCAACGCGGGGAATTGCGGCCGTTGTGCTGTCTGGGGGGCGACACCTGTTGTGTTTTGACGGAATGCCTGGCGTCGCCATCACATGACATCCTTCCGGCCAATACGTTCTGGTAGTGGCCACATTCCCGACACGCCCACAGACCACGTTCGTATAAGAGAGCGCACAGGGCTCCGTATCATTAGTTGCATCTTGGAGTCCGGTGAGGTTATGTAAGTATGTATATTGACGTAACTGTAGATGTTTGTGGACTGTGTTCACAGTCTATACTTGTTCTGGGTTGGAGTAAGAAGCTTGAATGGTGTTGGACACTCTTGTCCAGACGTAGCGTTTTGACTACGCTTAAGACGTACGTTAAAGTGTACAAGCCATTCAGTGGAAGTGATGTAAATGAATTTCGTGGGTTTTTTTTTTTTTTCGAAAAATATTGATCGCAGTTCCACGTAAAGTAAGTCGGCTCAATTTGTTTCTACATAGTTCAGAAGTCTTAAACACGGAAAATTTTATGTCTTCATGAAAAATCTCACGTAAAAATGTGTTCATCTAGTTCTAAATTTTTTTTTTTTGTTCGCAGCTGGTAACATTCGGCCATGGATATGTTTCCGCTTCAGTTCACTGCACCCCTTGTGGTAAGATGTTAATTAAATACCATTAACTTCGTGTAATAAGTTCAATAAAACTCGCCAACTGCTACATAACGTATCTACCGATTTAGAATAGGTAGACTTAATTCTTACCTTATCGGACTCGGTTGTTACCGACTCTTCAGACTGTCGGTATGAAAGCTTAACTCAACAGTCGAATAGTTACTGTCAAATAACCCTAAACATGAAAACATTTTTGTGAGTTGACAATATCCAGTAACTGTAGGCACTTGAAAATGCGGAATAACCTGAAAGGAGATACATTTGCCCCCGATATGTCACTGAAGTCAATGTCTCACTGGAGTAATTTTCGTTACTTTCTTAATTTAAGACTTAATAAAAATTTCTATATAGCCTTCCATATGCTGCTTAACTTTTACTAACATTCGGATATATCTTTAATCGTGCCTAAGATTACTAGTTTCAGCCTCCATAGTATAAAATGTTTCAGAAAACGCGAACTGTATTTTACTTCTGAAAGTAACTGGCAGTAACAATGTGTAGACCCCATATTCTGAAATGTATGGGGTGCTTAACAAGAATAACAATGTGGGTCACTTTAGTTTTCTCGGTAGATAATCATTTTAATTGCTAGCAGTACTGGTAACTAATACAATCCATAACTAGCCGCAATAAGTGAAGAATGCAGAATTTGTCGTGCAACCATTACAAAGCTGGCTGTCGACATTCACAGCTCCAAACACATTACATAGCAAAATTAATCTCTACTTACTTGGCCTTTTTGTCTTCCAGGATGTAGAATCAGAAGAAAACCATATGGTGCCCTCAGTTACACTTAACGGGCATGGAGCAATCAATAGGATAAAGGTAAATAATGAAATGTACCAAAATTTAGATTATCAAATTTCTAGTGTAAAAACTAAAATTTGGCGAAAGTTTTGTCACTTTTTCAGAAATATTCGCAGCAAGTTTTATTCCCGTGGTGGCTAAAATGTCATCCTAACATAAACATGTTCGAATAACCGGAGATAAATTTGTCAGTAATTGCAACTCAGTTTGCAGCTTCAGAATACTCTCCCAAACGACCCGTAAAGCTATTTCCAAATTAATGAAAATAGGAAATTGAGTCTGCAACTGTACTCTGCATCGTCACTTTGCAAACATTTTCAGTTAAAGCAAACACCGAAGTTCAAGGATTATATTGAACTTAACCTATCCGGCTCGTAAATATGACGAAAGTCCGTTTTACGAACTAGCATCTGGATGATAGAAAAACGTAAAACTTAAAATACAGTAAGGGAGCCACTGTGAAGTCTCATCTTGATAATTGCTATTAAGAACTCAAATCGTCCCACGGTTTGCTGAAATTCTCCAGCAAAAAACATTTTCAAGAGACTTAAACTGAATAAAATGAAGTCATGCATGGGCCGCGTTCATCCAAAGGTATGGTTAGACGTACTTGATCAATCGCTTCTTAGTCTCCCTCGGCTTTCCTTTAGGTTTGATCATCTACATCATCCAGTTTCAGAACTAGACGTAATAAAAAATCACGAGCAATAAATGTCTTTTGTTAAATTGTATCTGACATTTCTCCTGTTAACTGTTTCCTGACGCTACAAAGCGCAGGTGTTCTGGTCGTAGCGTGTTCTTCAGAATCTATAGCAGATAGTGTAGATAAGCTTTAGGACTCTCATAATATGCAAGGAAATGTTTTTCTTAACCTCAACTTATCTCCATATTAAAATGTAGAATAATACCAGCCACCGCGATGCGTCATACTACGGTTTCGGCAATAACTTTACAATAATGCGTGTGCTCCAAAGTTTAAAACATGACACGTACTGTTGCCTCTGGCTATAGATCATTCGACCCTAATGACTAGACATAAAAATTAAATTTCATATAAATTTAATATAGAATCAACGCGTATATTCACACTAAGAGTGGTCCAGCCATCGCGTTGCTAGCACTGATAGCGATAAATTTTCGTTGCACGTATTCCTCGCTTTAGTGACTCGAAATTATTCTAACAGAACAGTCCACGCAATTTTTCAGTGGAGTCAAATTGCGTTAGAAGAAAATCTGTAGAGAATTTCACGTGCCATACATGGAAATTACGAAAATACGGTGCCCTTCGGTCCCATTGTGTCGAATATTGTCTCTGAAAGCGGAAACGCCAATCCAATTTTTTCATAATTGGAAAACAGCCTCGATGTTTCTATGAAACATGACTAAACTTAATGTTAGTCAACTTAAGAGCTGTTCGACCACATTACCTTCTATTCACTTTGACTCGAAACAATTTTTTTGGAAGAGGTTACAGCTTTTAAATTACAAATTAAATAAGGTTAACATTTACCTAATGGTTGCAAACATAGAACGCATATAGATTCCTTCATATGTCTACGACGTAACAGATACTAGCGAACACTTGGTGCTTTATCGCAGTTCGCGACTAATACAAATTAGATGTGCTGCCAATTTTTTATAAAAGGTAAATCCTCATTAATTCCGATGAGCTTCCCTTAATTTAATGGGAATGTCCAAAGCTGCCAGACCATTGCTTCCACATACTCGTCACCAGTGACATTACCTCCTGTTAACAGTGTTACAGGTTGATTTTCATCGCCTATATGTAAATTCTAATAGTTTGCCTTATCTTAGGTATAGCTTCGGACTGTTGCTACATTTTTAGTCTAAAAGTAACAGCTGTCACTGTTCCTAAAGTGGCAATACGTCTTTAAAACACTTCATCGTATCAAAACGCTTGACGTGTTGACAAAACTTAAACTTTTACAGGTCGAAGATTCGCCCCTTAACAATGCTCTTAAAAGCGACTACGTCGAAGTGGAGGTAGAATACTGCGGTATGAACTTCACGGACAACTACCTGCGTTTGGGCATAATAAGAAATTACAAATTCCCCGTCGTCATGGGCAGTGAATGCTGCGGCGTTGTGACACGTGTCGGAAATGCTGTTACCGACCTGAAGGTGAGTTTGACTGAATTCGCAGAATAACGGTGATATTTGCGACGTAGATGTTGAGCAATCGGTTTGTTGCAGGCCGGGCAGAAGGTGCTGTGCTTGAAAATGCAAGGCGGCCTGTTCAGACGAATGGTCCACGTCCCGCGGAGAAACTGCTTTCTGGTGCCAGCCGATATCAGCCTCCAGGATGCCATTGGTCTTGGTCTCAACTACTTGGTAGCTCACATCTGCTTGTTCGAACTGGGCTGCATCAAAGCAGACGACGTAATTTTCATGCAGTCCATTGCAGGTATGAAGCTCAAATACTAAACAGTTAACGTAACATCTTGATTTGAGGAACTGAAACTTTCGTGCCTTTTTGTAAATGTAAACACTTAAGCACCTGGATTGTTTAATGCTGTGAAACCGTGAACTGTCTCCATAAAATGACTTAAACTTCGCACCACACAACTTGTAAGATTTAAAACAATTTTAAGACTAGTGGCTATGGTAATAAACAAATTGTTACCTGAATCCAGGTGGTGTTGGAACGGCTGTTACCCAGCTTAGTCAGACACTACAAAATGTTAAACTCCTGGGAACCGCTTCAGAATCAAAGTTCGCTGATCTAAAATCTCATGGAGTGGACCGTGTTTTCCGCCACGGCGAAGATTACGTACAAGAAATTCTCAAAACCAATCCTGAAGGAGTAGATATCATCATAAACAGCGAGGGTGGAACGGACATTGAAAGGTGCTTTAAAATGCTGAAACGTTGTGGCACTTTGATCCTGATAGGTAAGTAATGAAATAACAATTCACGACCCACTATGTATACTAAACTTCCATAGCTTCAATGACTACATTTTCAAACATGTAGGTATCTTTCAATGGTTAATACTTAATGACTAGGCTTGCGTACCTAAATCAAGTAAAAAAGCTAACTCCTGTAGCACCACTTTGTTAGTCTGTCCACCTGTCAAACCTTTTCGTCAAACTGAGTATCGAAACTTCAGCAGTGTTAGTCTATAATCAATTGGCGCTTCAAATTTCAGTTCAGGAGACCGTGTAAAACTTGAGCACTCAACCTACTGTAATACCCGTCGACCTACAATGAAATTACCGAGCGAGGTGGCGCAGTGGTTAGCACACTGGACTCGCATTCGGGAGGACGACGGTTCAATCCCGTCTCCGGCCATCCTGATTTAGGTTTTCCGTGATTTCCCTAAATCGTATCGGGCAAATGCCGGGATGGTTCCTTCGAAAGGGCACGGCCGATTTCCTTCCCAATACTTTCCTAACCCGAGCTTGCGTTCCGTCTCTAATGACCTCGCTGTCGACGGGACGTTAAACACTAACCACCACCTACAATGAAATTTAGCAACAAAGGTTCAAAGCACAGTGAAGAGTCCGAAGCTGTCAATTGGAAATTATAGCACGAAAAAGTTTGTTACCTGACTTAAGACAAACTTTATCCAAACATCTAGAACCTGGAACCGATGTCTTAACAGTATCAATGTCGATGAAGCAAAAATCACTAGTGTTCCTAGAACACATATCGATACAGCCTGAAACTTCAGACGCTCTTAGAGCATACATTCCCAAACACAAGAATAAATGCAGTGCAAACTAATTCAAAATTTAGTGAATTACTCTCTGCCATACGCTTTTGCTCAGATGTAGTTCGCTTAATATTTCGATAAATGCGCTTAGCATTTAGAAACAAGACGTCACTACTCTCACAACTTACCTTTATTTATCACTGCAAATGTTCTGCCGATTTGAAAGTGCAAATCTGCAGAATTTTTTTTTTTTGGAACCTGGATCGCTTAATAGGCCTGAAACTGAGATGGATATAAAATAGAGCAAAATATCTGACAATATTCTTCGCCAATTCATTCAGGAGTAACTTCCTTGTGCATAATTTTAAACGAGTTCAACATTAAACATTACTGTAGCCTCAGATGTTAATAACTTAGAATACTGAAATGATCATTCTGTGCGACAAAACATTTTTGCCACATAGATACCTTCTTAGTCACTCAGATCTTCGCTATAATCGTAAAATTCTGGTATTTTATGCTCAAATAACACACGGGTTTCTGTGAAGCATACTCCTAAATACAGGCAGAGGTGGTGGTTGATAGTGAGAACAGAGGCGGAGCGTGTGGGAGAGTGCTTTTCAGGCTATAAACCAGTGAAGTTGACTTGTTACCATAGCACTTGAGATCCGACAAATGATTCCATGTAACTGATCCTTGTAATATTGACAGGTTCCAACTGCACTGCTTCGTATCCCAAAACTAAAGCCTGGGGCATGATCAGGCCAACGTGGGATACCCAGACGGTGTCGTCAGCTGAGCTGATTAGCAAAAACCACACTGTGGCGGGCGTAAATATTGGGCTGTTGCTGCAAACTGAACAGGAAATGATGCAGGCCATAGTCGCAGAGATATTTGAACTACGATCCAGTGGGAAAATTGAACCTCGTATTCATTCAGTTCTGCCTTTCGAAAAGGTAAGGTTCCTTTTTGTACGGGCTGTCAAGTGCGAGTTACCACTAAAACTGGTGTCTAACGCGTAATTCTGTGTTGCAGGTCACTGAGGGTATGATCGAGCTATGCGAGAGAAAGAACTACGGAAAGATTATCTTGGATGTGAAGCGAAAAGCGGCCACGCCAGACGAGCCTGATGTTCCCGTCGCAGCGGAATCAGAACAGCAGCCTCTTCTTGCATATGAGGAACAGGGCCGGGTGGAGACAAATCAGAAGGGCGTCGAGACACAGGAACCTAGTCTGGAAGCGGCAGCGGAAGCAGAGCCTGAGCTAGCTCGTACTGAAGATACTGAGGATACTGAAGCATCAAAAGAAACAGAACCAGTCGAAGAGAAACAGCAATCCGAAGAAAAGATCGCCGAGGAGCCGAAGGATGCCAGTGGATCTCAGTGAGAAAGATGCAGCTAAAGATGTGATGTACTATTTATACTGCTGTTAAATTATTCTCTTAAATTCTTTTAAACTTGTTAAAGATTTTTAATTATGCTTGTTAAAACACTTTAAAAATGTTTTGAACGTAATTTAAACTTGAAGAAATTAGAAATTTTATTGTAATCTTCGTATTTATAAACAATAAAACGTTGAATGCATAATTCATTTAATTTATTCCTTGTAGATACGAATTAAACATGAACACAACTCCGCTCATAATACATGCCACAGGTCAGAGTGCGAAAACTATTTCATTGAGCTTGATTACTGCGTGTTGCTTATTCAGTTGACTACTAGATTAGTAGCAACCTGTACATCAGACTTGCGCATGTGTGTGAAACATGAGATATTTCACAAACAGGCTGCGACCTTCCATTCCTCATGGAAGTTGCGCGCGTGAATACTGCACAGAAGAAAGTTCCGTGCAGGTATGAAAACTGAAAACAAACACGTCGTTCCTCATTTAACTCCACATTTAACGGAGATTATGAGAGAGTTATGATGCAAACGCTCATACACTTAAGATAACTAAATTATGCAAATAGTTTAATAATAGTTAAGTCAAACGTTTCATAATTGGACATCTTAGGTAACAGACCTTCCCCTAAATGTCGGTAAGCAACGTTCAGAATACGTATACAAAGATGTAGCCACAAGAAATTCTTTACATTAAAGAATTTCGTAACTATTGCTGGTTCATGAATCCGGACAGGTCCCGAAATAGCTGAATTAAGCAAGTGACACTCTTCACTCATTCGTAGCATATACATCAGCTTTACTCACAAATCACTTGCAGAATCTCTAAAATTTCAATCACATGGACTCACACGTACTTTACTCCACCCTTATACGCATTTCTCGATGTCAGTACTAGTCGTTCAACTACTCGGTCAACATTCTAGTTCCAGGAAATGTCATACTAACCCTCTTTACCCTCCCTTCTTCAACGTTCAACAGCAGTTTCCTCTGCTTCTACACAATTAAAGCAGCATCTAGACAAGAGGAAACATACAGGGATAATACACATTTAAGAAATTTGGGGAGATGTGTCAAGAGTACCTATTTTGAGGTTTTATTTATTGTAGCGTAAACATAAATTTAGTTATTTAATCAACGTCTTCAACTGTAGGATGATGGTATGATTTAAAAATGGAAATTCTGAGAAACATATCCAATATTTAAATGTCTAACCAAGAGGTGCAGAGTAGATATCTGGCCACTTTACTTCTACTAGCGCATGTTAATCTTATACCACCCTTAAAAGCTATATCCCTGAGTTTATAGATACGTACAATTCTAACTATAGCGAAGTGTTCCATATTTTGTCAAATCATTTTCAGGCACTGCAATAGTTTTTTCACTTCTTTAAAAGACCCTGTACATTTTGCATGAATTCACATTTTGAATTTCATGCAGGTGATTATTTCTTCCATTAGGTCATCCTCGCACAACTCGTTATGCCATTGCTCTGCTTCGTGAATTTTTGTGGCGGTATTCCCGAGAAGTCTCAACAATTCCTCTTTAAAGGTGGTTCTGTAGCTCCAGATTTCTTCCCCGTTACTTCGGTTAGTTTTTCTTTTGCATGCGCTGTTCGTCAGCTCACAGGTCCCCCTATAATTTCCCTTGGATTCGGCAATATTTCTTTCGTGGACATCTTCAGCCCACTTGCCAGCGATGGGCTCTTCTGCAGTCAGGTTATGAGGCAGTTCTTTTCGTTCTGCAATGTCGAACGTGTTTTTATTTAGTTCGACGTACTCAAATGTAAGAAAGTACTCTTCCAATTCATTTTCAATGTTGTTGGATGACTACTGCAGTCAAATACTTTTGCATCACCTTTTGGATTTTCCTTTTATTTTCAGAATACTTTTAATTGTGACTTAAAATTTTATATTTGTGCACATTAATTTAAATCATGATCCTCATTTCAGGACACAGTTACAGCTAAACGTAATTCACCTGCGCTCCACTTTCCATAACACTGTTTGTTTCCATACTGTAGTTAATATCTTAAAATGAATGTTACAAAATTCGTATAACTTCTGACATTATGCTGAACTAATTGCATGCATTTTTAAAGTTCACTATACGAGCCAATTTCATCAAATTGTATCGGTACAATATCGAAAATTTACTGCTAGTTATAGGCGAGGTCTCACTTTTCGTCACTGTCAACATCCTCTCACGAACTAAACTAATACAGATTTGTGACTATCTGAAGACAAGTTTTCATGGATACTCACCCATAAAGGAAACATCATGTTGCCTCTTATCGTACAATAATAATTCTATTCGCCACGTAGATAATAAGTTCGATGGAAACTACAACAAAATCAACGCCATCATCAGACGATCTGTTCAACATGCATAACTCATGGCTGGCAATATGGCTCCAAGATGGACACAGTTCCGGCTGACGTCACTAAATGTCGGCTGGTGCAAATTGTATGCGTTTATTTGGTAGTGGTACCTATTATATGTAACATATCTCAATTAAATTCATATATCAAAGAAAAAAATTAACACGCTAAGAAAATTACCTAAAAAAAATAACGTCCATTTGATTGCAGGAGGCGTTTGGTGTAAAATACCGCTTTCCCAGCTGCATGTTGAAATTGAAGGGCCGGATCAAACGACTTATTGTTTCTTCCGAGTTATCTGGGCACTAGTGCTTATTTTCACGATACTATATGCTTATTTGCATTACGGACACCAGCGGCATCTCTAACTGGAAGATAAGAATGTTATGCTCTTTTGTAACGCAAGTATCGAAGTTTGCGGGCCGGCCGGAGTGGCCGAGTGGTTCTAGGCGCTAGTCTGGAACCGCGAGACCGATGCGGTCGCAGGTTAGAATCCTGCCTCGGGCATGAATGAATGTGTGATGTCCTTAGGTTAGTTAGGTTTAAGTAGTTCTAAGTTCTAGGGGACTGATGACCTCAGATGTTAAGTCCCATAGTGCTCAGAGCCATTTGAACCATGTTTTTTATTTTTATTTTTTATTTTCTTTATTTTTTATTAGTTTGCGGTACCCACTTTAATTACCTCAGAGCCGCCAATAACGTGGATCTCAAACTAGAAAGGCAATAGTGCTGCTAACTGGTTGTAAGTTAATTATGAACAGTGCGCAGGAAAGGCCAGGAATACCGGTATTTCAAAAGGACGGAAGGAAAATTAGGGTTTAACGTCTCCGTCAGCGAATGGCCGTTTCTGTGGCCTTGCTTTCGTCAATGCTATCATGTCACGAAATGTCTGTGACATCTGTTTACATGGACAGCTCAGACGGATCGTGATGTCACTTGGAAAACACTGGTAAAAGCAGTGACTCTGAAAGTTTCACAGCCTGCTGGCTCCTTTAGCTTTTCTGTATACGCGACTCCTCCCGCTACTACTGTGATTAAAATGCTTCTAATGAAATTACACCTGTCTAAACAGGTTTCACTCTCTGTAGAACACTAGCTGCATTCTGAATAAACGCTAAATAAACGCCTAAAGAGACAAGGTCTTGTAAACTCATCCCGCTGTGTCTGGGCGATTCTTAGTTGAAACACCTTTCTTTGCGGCGATCGGTCGTGGGTGACGGATGGTTAACAAAGAGAACACGCTTCGTAAGGGACCTGATCGTGTTGCCTAAAACTAAAGCTTGTCTATTTCCATTAATGATATTGAAGTCTTCAGTTTCGTTTATATTCATAAGCATACTTCCAATCAACGTTTTGGCTCAGCCGTACTCACATAGAGTTAAATTTTGTTCCATATTCGAGTGAAGTTTCCCATTGTTGTATTGCTTCAAGTAAAGCAATCACGCTTAAAGTTCGTGGTAACCTGCATCATAATGTTCAAGTAATTATGTAGTCCGCTAACAGACGCTACTACTAATAGTGACGATACTGTTTCGTCCACTGATTTCGTTTGTGATTACGTGCAGCACCATAAACTGATTCATTTGGATTAACCAATCCAAATGAAAACTTCCAAACCCACGACAGTTCAAGCGAAGCCCGAGCGACAACTGTCCCCGCCTCGCATACAGTGACATAAACGGTAGCGCTGGAAACTTTCCTTCCTGCCGATAAATACCTGCTCAGTTCCGACTGTTCCGGAGAACCAGCGATGTTTGAGCGGTAAAGTTTCCTGCATCTGTCGGTAGCAGTACCCATTACGGGGGATCTATACTGCAGCGTAATTCAAAAGAAAGAACAGATTTCAGTTGTTTATTACAAACTATGAATGATAGAAACATTTTGAGCATGTCACTGGATAGAGGAAGGTTCAAAGTTTTATGTTCGCGCAGGCACTATACCGTACACTCAACATGAGCACCATGTGTTTCTCGGGAAACATCGAAAACGTAGTCAATTTCATACCACACACGAATCAGAAGGTCCCTCTTTATTCAATCGATAGCGTCAACAGTTCGATTTTTCGGCTCTAGAAGGATAGCCGCCATAGTTAGGATAAAGACTCTTTTTACGTATCCCCCACAGAAAAAAATCGCGAGGTATCAGGTCTGGTGACCTGGGAGGGCAATAGATGAACAAGATCTTGTTGTCCACCTCTTCCAATCAAACGTTGTGAGATGGTATTGTTAAGATAACGCCGTATCTCAAGGTGAAACAGCATAAAAACGACATTGGAATCGGCGTGAAGTTGAGGAAGCAGCTGAATTCGCAGCATGCCCATGTGTGAGACATTTCTGTCAGTCTCCTCCACAAAAAGAATGGCCTATGAACTTTGTCAACAGAAACAGCACAGAACACATTGAGCTTCGGTGAGTCTCTTTCGCTGTCGACGACGAAGTCACAATTTTGTTACCCTAAAATTCTTTTCCCGATAGATGAGAAGTCGATTCGTCTGAAAACACATTTCATTCCTAGAGAAATGAAATGCAGAATTCTTACCTTCTGTTATGGTCGCCGGGATGAAACTGCTGCAGTAACTGCATCTTGTAAGGCTCCATATGCAGGTATCATTTCACGACACGCCACACCCTTGTTTGAGGAACGGTTTCGTGACACTAAACATGTCATCTTCAGGTTATATGTTCACATCAAGATGTGGCTTTTAGTGCCACGAAACCGATAGTGATCTAATAATAAAGGACTAAATATAGCTGAAGCGGTTTATTAATACCCAATATGTTACCACAGCCTCTATTTCGCATTCACTTTCGTTGACTTCATCGACTCAGTCTGACCTAGACATCGGGCTAATCTCTCTCTCTCTCTCTCTCTCTCTCTCTCTATATATATATATATATATATATATATATATATATATATATATATATCAGTCTCTCATCGCAACCAAATTTCACCGATTTCAACTGAACGCCATTTATATCATACTCATTTTACGACTCAAGAGAAATATTAATAGCTTAAGTGCACAAAACAAGTTGTCACGTGTAGATAGCAATAGTCAAAGTAATTTTTGAATAGTTCTCTCTCGTAGGTAGAGAAAAAAAGAAATTAGAGGAAATATCGCCGACGAAATTACCTGGATATTTCCTATATTCATTTCCTTTTGCTGCACCACAGGGCTCTGAAAGATAACAAACTGGTACGATACGTCGAAATATGGCATACCTTGGAATCTGTACTAAACTAATTAACGAAATGCAATAGTACAACTTTGTGATACTATCGCATTCTGTAAAGTTTATTTACAGGTGCCAGTGCCGGGTATATCCATGAATCATGTATGTGCATTGCGAATGCAGTTTTGCTATAGAAGTAAAGTTAAGCGGGGGGAGGACATTAGAGATGGGGGTAAAATAAAGAACACCTGATCAACTAAATCTTTCTCAGCATTTTCATTTGAGTCATGGGTCTTTGCTATGGTTTGCTTATTCTTTATCATATCATTCGAGGATCTTCGCCGGAAAGAAGTTCAGTGAAAAATACCATCCTAGTCTGTAAAAGAAATGTATAGAAACCTTTTTGCAGATCTGACAGAGTCGCCTGTAGACTCAGAAGCTCTTCACTGAGACTGGAGTACTTACTTTACACCATTCCAAAACCATATATCCACATGAATTTCTACACGGCACAACGGTTCAAAGTTCTAAAAAGATGACTCAAGAGCAAGAGCATTTAATCTAGACAATTTTACAATACTTAATGAAAAACATTAATTCCAGTATAAATCGCTCAGATTGATTGGAATTTGTAAATGTGCACCGAGGTAGCTTAGTATATTTGAAAAACATACAGGGTGCAATGGTTAAGTCCACATACTGGTACGTTAATATCTAGACACGTTTGTGTGTTGGTTGTTTTTCCTCTGTGTGGAACAGTCTTCCCACAATGTCACATAATTTACGACCTGATGTTTTCTGCATAGTCATAACTGCCCCACTAAGCCGACGAATGGACGCAAAATGATTAGCCTAGACTAAAAGTCTAGGCTGCCCAGAGGGAAATAAGCATTCCCTAGACCTTCGAGCTACCAAAATAGGGAAAGCAAACAGAATCCGAACATAATTAGAACTGCACACCATACAGTGTTAGTCCTTTGTGTGTTTTACATCCTTACAAAATATAAATTAAATTTTACAAGTAATAAAAATTAGTTGACCACTTCTGCGTTTTTATGTAACTAAAGGAATTACTTTTGAAGCACGTAAAGTTCACATGCACAACCACAACACTACTACTACTTTGTTACTTTGTACTCAATAGAATATTCTTAATTATGATTAAAGGCAAGGGTTTCCTGTTATTATTGATGGGTGTAAGTTGTTTACCATGTTTTATATAAACTTTGAAGTATTGAAGCGATGTTTGATATGGTTTTGTTTTGCATTTTTTAAATTTTTACCTTATTTTGCAGAAACTGCCTTTTCTAACGCTGCAGTCATGGACTGTGCAGCTGGTCCCGGCGGAGGTTCGAATCCTCCCTTATCCTTAGGATAATTTAGGTTAAGTCGTGTGTAAGCTTAGGGACTGATGACCTTAGCAGTTAAGTCCCATAAGACTTCACACACATTTGAACATTTTCTAACGCTACTTGAAGAATCTGTATTCTTTTATTTTTACAATGTCTCTCTGTTTCATGTTACAAATCAATAATTTTCGAATAAAATCTGGGTTAAACATTGATAATAGCAATTTTAATACAAATATTGTTTATTTTTAAGGAACAGACAGTGGGATAACTATGTAGAACAAATGTTCCATAGGTTACACATTCCTATATATATCCTCACTCACTCACTCACTGCTTCTGGTTTCTATGAGAACAAAATAGACACTGACTGCACACACGAACAAGAACAAGGTGATCGAAATGAAGTAACGCCTGACAGGTATCCAACACACCTAACATACAGGTAATGCAGTTGCGATCTTAACCGACCAAGGCTACTAGGAAAATTACTATAATCTACGCCTACTTACCATAGTTTACTCTAGCCTATGGTAGTTTTACAACTCTGCTCTTGCCACTACTCCTAATAGCTATAATTATTAGTCTACAAATGAAGTAAATACCGATGTAATGTTGTTCAATACAATGGTCACAGTCACCAATAAAAATATCTGCGCTTATATCCAATACACCCAGTATCATTGCTGAAGACAGCTCTCTTAGCGCACTTCTCCACTGACCATAAAATACATAGAGAAAACACAAATTTTACAAAAGTATGCGTCTAATCTTAAAGACACTTTACATAATATACTCTCCCAGTACCCTCCATGTAATGGTAATACTAAATTTACTACGCAAGCTTTCCTGAGCACTCCCAAACGATTGCAGAACAGCCTGTGACGTCATGTTTTAGCCCTGGGCAGAGACAGCTAGAGGGAGAGTTTGCGTTTGTCTCTAAAAATTGGCGTCGGTCGGTTGACGGAAAGCCTTAAGGTATATTTACGTATTGTACGGCAATTTCGCGGCCTCACGAGTTGCAGCCACATCTCCAATTACCTGGCAATGTTTGCTGCAGTACATTTCTGGCCCATAAGTGTTTGCAAAAGCCACACTGTGACCACAAAATGTACGATACACACCTGCTCCAGAATTTTGACAGACTGTTGAAACACGGTTTCGAACTTTTCGTTCAAGCGTTTATCCGAGAGCTGCTAAAACCGATGGAAATATAAAATACTGCATTACAGTTACAGTCCGGCTGTCGATCACCCTCCAGTTTTTAGCTACTGGTGATTCTCACAGTAGTTAGTGCACCTCTTGAAAATTAACTCTTCATCAGTAAGTCTCTCTGTAGCAGAAGAGTGCAATACTTTGGTCGAAGGACTGAAAGATTACATTAAGGTAAGTTTGAAACAAGAATACAGTTTTCATTGTCACTTCACTATTTAATTCACCAGCACCCATCACTGTTTACACTATCAATTTCTGCTTCAAGTACGTCTCGAAATAGTATGAAACACACAGCATCAAACGCAAACCGTGTGGATGAAGAGCCACCCGTCCATCTACTCTTCCTGTGCAATTTACTTAGCTTCAACTTTGGCATAGGTTCGAAGACTGAAATTTTTTTTTGTGTGCTTCATGAAGCATAATTCTGTCCCACAGCTCTGGTCGCAGGTGGCTCCAATGCACAAAACACATAGTTCTCTAGTTTGATCACTTCTCCATTGCTGAACACGACAAACTCACCACAATCAACAAATACAGAACGTGTGGCCATATTTACGCATGTAAACTTTGGAACAAATCCGAAAGGATATTGTTTTCGCACAACATATAACTGCAGCGCTGTCAGTGAGAGGAGTAGGAAACAGAAAGCGAGAGGTAAGCATTTACAGACAAGGACAGAGATAAATATTGTCATGCAATACGAAACGTTCTCCACTCGTTGTGAACAACACCGGCTAACCCTCGGCAGTAGGTTGGCAGCTTCCCACAACATCAGCAATAGTGTCCACCCAATCTCAAAACTGCGTTTATTGCAGTATTGTTGACGGCATTGCCGTAAAATATGGCCCATCTAAACGCATTCTTATTTGGCTCCACACACGTAGGCGATGAGGCCATTAAAGAGAGTAAGGTCGACTTGGGAATCATGAGATCGCCTGGATTCGACTTAATCGATTCGTAGAGACCACGTGGTTTGAAGCTTGCTCCTGTGCAAGCGAGTTAAATGTTCAAATGTGTGTGAAATCTTATGGGACTTAACTGCTAAGGTCATCAGTCCCTAAGCTTACACACTATTTAACCTAAATTATCCTAAGAACAAACACACACACCCATGTCCGAGGGAGGACTCGAACCTCCGCCGGGACCAGCCGCACAGTCCATGACTGCGGCGCCCCAGACCGCTCGGCTAATCCCGCGCGGCGCAAGCGAGTTAAAAAATGGCTCTGAGCACTATGGGACTTAACATCTGAGGTCATCAGTCCCCTAGAACTGAGAACTACTTAAACCTAACTAACTTAAGGACATCACACACATCCATGGCCAAGGCAGGATTCGAATCTGCGACCGTAGTGGTTGCGCGGTTCCAGACTGAAGCCCCTAGAACCGCTCGGCCACACCGGCCGGCTGCAAGCGAGTCCAAAGCCGTCCTCATACGGGACGAGACAGCTGACGTTGACATGGACGTAGACGGGACATACTACCTCACGAGGGACAGGATCGTCGGCTCACGGCGCGAGCTGATGTGATTCTTGTTAACAGTGCTCTCCAGCGGCCGTTGTAGGTTTCATTGGTTCGCAAATCATGTACTTTCCTTACGAAAATGGACGCGCTTAAAATAGCTGCGTTAACTCTGTTAGCGATTGTCGAAGGAGAGTGGAGGAAATTGCGAAGAAAATCTGGACTCGCCGATGGTTTCAACAGCGAACTGCTGGTAGACGAACTCTACGAAATGCTGTACAACGATCTGAGGTACATACCGGTAGAAGTCATTTGTTGACTCAGCTTAATTTTCATCCCAAAAAAATGGCTCTGAGCACTATGCGACTTAACGTCTGACGTCATCAGTCGCCTAGAACTTAGAACTAATCAAACTTAACTAACCTAAGGACATCACACACATCCATGCCCGAGGCAGGATTCGAACCTGCGACCGTAGCGATCGCTCGGTTCCAGACTGTAGCGCCCAGAAAATTTTCATCCCAAATTCGGTTTTAAAGTGAATGTAAAAGTATCATGCTTAGTGTCAGTTTGTGCACACGTAATATCCATATTCTTTTTTTATTTATGCTTTCTTGTTTTCCTTTTTTCTTTTTTCCAGTTTTCTTTTTTTCTTTTCTTTCTTTTTCTTTTTTGATTTTTTTTCTTTTTTTGTTTCTTTCTCGATGTTGCATTGACTTCCAACCTTCTGAAATAAGTTAATACATCACATAGGTTTCAAGATCGAGATTCGTTTCGTAATTTCATTCAAATGGGAGAGGGGAGTTATTTCTAAGCTGCTCGCCATCATTGAAAAAGATACACTCCTGGAAATGGAAAAAAGAACACATTGACACCGGTGTGTCAGACCCACCATACTTGCTCCGGACACTGCGAGAGGGCTGTACAAGCAATGATCACACGCACGGCACAGCGGACACACCAGGAACCGCGGTGTTGGCCGTCGAATGGCGCTAGCTGCGCAGCATTTGTGCACCGCCGCCGTCAGTGTCAGCCAGTTTGCCGTGGCATACGGAGCTCCATCGCAGTCTTTAACACTGGTAGCATGCCGCGACAGCGTGGACGTGAACCGTATGTGCAGTTGACGGACTTTGAGCGAGGGCGTATAGTGGGCATGCGGGAGGCCGGGTGGACGTACCGCCGAATTGCTCAACACGTGGGGCGTGAGGTCTCCACAGTACATCGATGTTGTCGCCAGTGGTCGGCGGAAGGTGCACGTGCCCGTCGACCTGGGACCGAACCGCAGCGACGCACGGATGCACGCCAAGACCGTAGGATCCTACGCAGTGCCGTAGGGGACCGCACCGCCACTTCCCAGCAAATTAGGGACACTGTTGCTCCTGGGGTATCGGCGAGGACCATTCGCAACCGTCTCCATGAAGCTGGGCTACGGTCCCGCACACCGTTAGGCCGTCTTCCGCTCACGCCCCAACATCTTGCAGCCCGCCTTCAGTGGTGTCGCGACAGGCGTGAATGGAGGGACGAATGGAGACGTGTCGTCTTCAGCGATGAGAGTCGCTTCTGCCTTGGTGCCAATGATGGTCGTATGCGTGTTTGGCGCCGTGCAGGTGAGCGCCACAATCAGGACTGCATACGACCGAGGCACACAGGGCCAACACCCGGCATCATGGTGTGGGGAGCGATCTCCTACACTGGCCGTACACCACTGGTGATCGTCGAGGGGACACTGAATAGTGCACGGTACATCCAAACCGTCATCGATCCCATCGTTCTACCATTCCTAGACCGGCAAGGGAACTTGCTGTTCCAACAGGACAATGCACGTCCGCATGTATCCCGTGCCACCCAACGTGCTCTAGAAGGTGTAAGTCAACTACCCTGGCCAGCAAGATCTCCGGATCTGTCCCCCATTGAGCATGTTTGGGACTGGATGAAGCGTCGTCTCACGCGGTCTGCACGTCCAGCACGAACGCTGGTCCAACTGAGGCGCCAGGTGGAAATGGCATGGCAAGCCGTTCCACAGGACTACATCCAGCATCTCTACGATCGTCTCCATGGGAGAATAGCAGCCTGCATTGCTGCGAAAGGTGGATATACACTGTACTAGTGCCGACATTGTGCATGCTCTGTTGCCTGTGTCTATGTGCCTGTGGTTCTGTCAGTGTGATCATGTGATGTATCTGACCCCAGGAATGTGTCCATAAAGTTTCCCCTTCCTGGGACAATGAATTCACGGTGTTCTTATTTCAATTTCCAGGAGTGTATTTACAGGCAGTATACAAACATGAGCCAGTCCATAAATCCAGAGACAGATGTATGTGTTTTACAGAATGTTTCATAACAGCAAAAACTTCCAGTGCCTAACTTGTGTTTACTTTCAGACGCAGACAGGCAGCCACGTTAAGATTTCTGCCACTGGTGAAACACTCCATTCGTTGGTCTTTTCAAAAAGAACTGCAGAAAATACATCCACTTTTGAGGTAATACCCGTATTAAGTGAATAAGATAGACCCAGTACCTGTTAGAAAACAAAAGGTGAGAAAAAACTTTTTGCTTCACAACTCCAGGGCTCACGATGCTATCAACTGCGCTACAGCAATCGTGTCTCCGTACGGGGTTTGGATAATTTAAAAACTTTATCTGCTGACGTAGTTACCTGATATTTAGTATTGATTTAATATTTTAAAATTGTACCAGAAAGACGCGCTTTTGATATATCACCATTCTGCCGTAGCACTGAAACGGTATAATTTCGTAGCACATAAGCTGTAGCACTAAAGCCGGCCGCAGTGGTCTAGCGGTTCTAGGCGCTCAGTCCGGAACCGCGCGACTGCTACGGTCGCAGGTTCGAATCCTGCCTCGGGCATGGATGTGTGTGATGTCCTTAGGTTAGTTAGGTTTAAGTAGTTCTAAGTTCTAGGGGACTGATGACCACAGATGTTAAGTCCCATAGTGCTCAGAGCCATTTGAACCTATAGCACTAAAAATAATACCTACAGGAAACTTTACCTACGGTTATATATTTTCCCGTCTTTTATTATAACAAATTGTAGTTAAAATGACGCGTTTTAGAGAGATCCTCAATTTGCTGGCCTTTAAATTTATAATCATAACACGTACTCTATGACAAAGAAACCCACCAAATAAGATGTCTAGCGCCATATGATAAAGCGGCTTATTTCACGCTCCCAACGTAGTGTAACGTGGAATTCCAACGAGGCCCACGAGAAAGTCGGGCCCTGGCGCGTAAGTCTTAGCACGTGACACTACAGGTCGTGCCAACAGCCGTCTCCGGCGGGTAGCGAGTAACTACACTCCTGGAAATGGAAAAAAGAACACATTGACACCGGTGTGTCACACCCACCATACTTGCTCCGGACACTGCGAGAGGGCTGTACAAGCAATGATCACACGCACGGCACAGCGGACACACCAGGAACCGCGGTGTTGGCCGTCGAATGGCGCTAGCTGCGCAGCATTTGTGCACCGCCGCCGTCAGTGTCAGCCAGTTTGCCGTGGCATACGGAGCTCCATCGCAGTCTTTAACAAAATGGCTCTGAGCACTATGGGACTCAACTGCTGAGGTCATTAGTCCCCTAGAACTTAGAACTAGTTAAACCTAACTAACCTAAGGACATCACAAACATCCATGCCCGAGGCAGGATTCGAACCTGCGACCGCAGCGGTCTCGCGGATCCAGACTGCAGCGCCTTTAACCGCACGGCCACTTCGGCCGGCACAGTCTTTAACACTGGTAGCATGCCGCGACAGCGTGGACGGAACCGTATGTGCAGTTGACGGACTTTGAGCGAGGGCGTATAGTGGGCATGCGGGAGGCCGGGTGGACGTACCGCCGAATTGCTCAACACGTGGGGCGTGAGGTCTCCACAGTACATCGATGTTGTCGCCAGTGGTCGGCGGAAGGTGCACGTGCCCGTCGACCTGGGACCGCACCGCAGCGACGCACGGATGCACGCCAAGACCGTAGGATCCTACGCAGTGCCGTAGGGGACCGCACCGCCACTTCCCAGCAAATTAGGGACACTGTTGCTCCTGGGGCATTGGCGAGGACCATTCGCAACCGTCTCCATGAAGCTGGGCTACGGTCCTGCACACCGTTAGGCCGTCTTCCGCTCACGCCCCAACATCGTGCAGCCCGCCTTCAGTGGTGTCGCGACAGGCGTGAATGGAGGGACGAATGGAGACGTGTCGTCTTCAGCGACGAGAGTCGCTTCTGCCTTGGTGCCAATGATGGTCGTATGCGTGTTTGGCGCCGTGCAGGTGAGCGCCACAATCAGGACTGCATACGACGAGGCACACAGGGCCAACACCCGGCATCATGGTGTGGGGGGCGATCTCCTACACTGGCCGTACACCACTGGTGATCGTCGAGGGGACACTGAATAGTGCACGGTACATCCAAACCGTCATCGAACCCATCGTTCTACCATTCCTAGACCGGCAAGGGAACTTACTGTTCCAACAGGACAATGCACGTCCGCATGTATCCCGTGCCACCCAACGTGCTCTAGAAGGTGTAAGTCAACTACCCTGGCCAGCAAGATCTCCGGATCTGTCCCCCATTGAGCATGTTTGGGACTGGATGAAGCGTCGTCTCACGCGGTCTGCACGTCCAGCACGAACGCTGGTCCAACTGAGGCGCCAGGTGGAAATGGCATGGCAAGCCGTTCCACAGGACTACATCCAGCATCTCTACGATCGTCTTCATGGGAGAATAGCAGCCTGCATTGCTGCGAAAGGTGGATATACACTGTACTAGTGCCGACATTGTGCATGCTCTGTTGCCTGTGTCTATGTGCCTGTGGTTCTGTCAGTGTGATCATGTGATGTATCTGACCCCAGGAATGTGTCAATAAAGTTTCCCCTTCCTGGGACAATGAATTCACGGTGTTCTTATTTCAATTTCCAGGAGTGTATTTCAATCGAGTTTAATAATTCTTGTCTGCGTGTTTAAATGCCTGCAAGTTCACGATAGCACACGACAGAATTAAGGCCTTTAGTTTGTACCTTTTCAGTTAAATATTGATTTCCTTTGGCCCCTGCACGGAGCCAAGCGTTCACGAAATGTGGCGGACAAGCCGACTAGTGTGACGTCACACGTTCGTTGCAAGGTCTGTATATCTCGTTGGTCTAGAATTCCAAGCTGGGACGTCGCCAGCTCCTCGACCACATGCATTCTCACTTCGCGTGAGAGAACACTTAACTGTGCTAACTTCTGTGTCACCTCCGTTTCCTTGTCAGGAACCGAGGAACAGAATGTTCTGCTAGGAACATAAGGAAAGTTAGCTTTCTTTGGGCTGTAAACCCAATGAAAACATAATTGTCAAAAAATTACAGGAATCTCTCAACACAAACACCATCGAAACTGAGGCACTTTTCATATCTTAGTATCTGTTGTTCGTCACTATGTTGGACTGAAAGTGGGCTACCTTGGACTGAAACCGTTCTGTCACAATTCACTCTAGCCGTTCATTGCCTTTCAAACTGTCGACAGAGTAGGAATTTTATAAGTGTACGAAAAGGTCGAAAACACTAATAGAGATTTGAGACCTTTGCTATGGGCGGTCAGGCACCCAGAAGCGCAACACGTGCTTCAGATGTGATGTTAGCGAGCCGTATGGGACGGCGCAATTTCGTGAATTGCCTGAAACGAGAATCCCTCGCCTCTAGTCCATCGCACACTCCATGCCAAGTATACCTGCAGGAAATGCCTTCTGAGTTCTTTAATTGTACAGCGCTGGTTCCTGATAAGGCGCTGCTGACCACAATCTACATAATCATAAATGATTGCATTCTGTTTCCTTTTCCTCATGGACATTTTTAAGAAATGCCTGAACTTATGCTGACTCATAATACGCTCTCTAGAATTCGGTAACCACTACCATCGCCGGTATATTTTGTGTATTTAGAATTTTTTTTCAAGGGTACGTACTGCTAGCCCGAGGAGGAGAAGGTTGGTTTGTTGGTTTAGGGGATTAAAGGGACCAAACTGCTATGGACATCGGTCCCGGAGAAGGAGGTATACGATGGGTGGCCATGCATGGCAAACAAGCGGCATGCTTATCTGCTGAGGAGGAAGCCACGGTGGTAGGACAGCAGTAGTTCGGCAGCTTCTGCGTGCAGGCTCCCAACCGGACTAATGTAAAAGATGCCAGTGCCCAAACGGTTGCCACGATGATGGATAGTATTGAGACGGCGCAACAAGGACGGACGCGCAGATGCTTGAACGAAACACCCGTAGTCTGGATTCGAACGGACAAGAACCGGTACAGACGGAGGAGAGTGGTTCGATCTGCACCCCGGGAAGTACCGCTGAGGAGACGTAGGCCATTGAGGGACCACATAGAGCGGGTAAAGAAAGTTTCCTGTCAAGCATGAGTCCCAGAAATTTCGTAGCTCCAACGAACGCGAGAGCAACAGGCTCAAGATGTAAAGACGGTGGACGAAACCAATGGCACCGCCAGAAATTCAAACAAAGTATTTTGTCAATGGAAAAACGAAAGGCACTGTCGATGCTTCATGAGTAAAGACGATCGGGACATCGCTGAAGACACCGCTCGATGAGACCAGGCCATGGAGAATTGCAATAGATGGCAAAATCGTTAACGAAAAGGGAGCCGGAGATAACCGACGGTAGACAGGCCATTATAGGGTTAATGTCGATAGCAAAAAAGACGACGCTCAGGACGGAACCCTGAGGCACACCGTTTTCCTGGATAAAGGTGTCCGACAAGGCAGAACCCACACGTACCTTGAAGTCACGGTCTTTTAAAAATTCCTGAAGGAAATGGGACAGGCGGCCATGGAAGCCCCACGTGTAGAGAGTACGGAGGGTACCAGTCCTCCAGCGGGTCTCGTAGGCTTCCTCCAAATCGAAAAACACGGCCACAGTCTGGGATTTCCGCAGAAAACCATTCGTGACATGGGTGGACAAAGTGACAATCGACAACTGTAGAACGGCACGCTCGAAATCTATACTATGCGGTGGTTAGTAAACTGCGAGACTCAAGCCACCATACCAGCCGGGCCTGAATCATACGTTCCATCACCCTGAAAACATAGCTAGTGTTCTCCATGCCAGTCTATCCTGTGTAAGTATTTCTACAAATGTGCTTCAGCTGTCTTGGTATCCAAACACAGTTTTCATCTATCCTTTTTCATCTATCCTTTCCCCCAACAATTCTCCTATTCTCCAATTTCCCGTTTATACTTCTGACTGTTTTCTGTCAACCCGTTTCTTCTTTTATTCAAGTTCTGCCACAGTTTTCTTTTCAAGCCGACAAATCTTCGATATTCTTATGTAAGGCAATATTTCAAATGCTCCCTTTCCCTTCCTGCCTACACTTTTTATTCTCCCTGTTTTATTTATATAAAACATCTTTACATAAAACACTCTTAGAAAAATTTTCCAAACATTTAAATTTGTCTTCACTGCTAACACAGTAGTCTTGCACGTAAAAAAAAAAAAAAAATATTTTTGCTAGTTACATTTTACATCTCATTACTTCTGCCAGCCATCGTCCGTTATTTTGCTACCCAAGTAGCTAAATTCACCTATTGATTTTTGTGTCTCATTTCTTAATCATGCGTATCACCAGCTTAAATTCTGCTTGTTCCACTTTTGTTAATATTCACCCCGTAACGTCTCTCCAACACAAGTTAACCCTGGTAATTTGGAATTACAAAGTGTTTATTTCAGTCTATGTTATTACTGTTTAGATACATTATCTACAAAGAAACAGTGCACTAAGAAAGAAATTTCAACAAGATTCTCTCAGGACGGCTAGCTCGAGAAAGAGTGTTACATATAATATTGCGAGAAAAGTGTTAAATGGACCAATATATTCAAGTGTTTATTAAAATATTGAGTAATATTTGCGATGATTTGTCGACTTGATAGCATAGTGGTCACGGTATGAAAAAAGGAAATTTTCCGCAGTGGAAAGCGAGCGAAGTGGCTCTGTGGTGAGACATTGGACTCGCATTCGCCAGAACGTCGGTTCAAATCCCCTCCAATCTCGAAGATTCAGGTTTTCCGTGAATTTATTAAATCCGTTAACCCCAATGCAATGATGTAGCTTTTGGAAAGGTTACAGCCTATTTCCTTTCCCTAATCCTTTTTGCCAGTGGGCAAATTTTCTACCGGAACTGTGGTTACATAAAATACTCGCCTGGCTGTGTGTCCCAGCCTGCTAAGAAACACAGGCAGCAATAACAGGACAAACCATCCGCCAAATCAACATCTTTGACATCGATCTCACCACACAATTATCTTACTACAACACTGAAATTCTTGGGACTAACTTTCGACTGGAAACTAAACTTGGAAACCTTTTATACTAACTCTGAAAAAAAAAATTGCAACAAACGACCTCGTAACATACCACACTCCTGAACTGCTCTATTTCAGAGCCTTTCACAACTCAAAGAACCTTATCCGGCTCATCCATAGCAACATTTATTGCTCTTTCCGAAGTTTATCACTCTTTACAAGTCAAGCGTATCCTGTGCTTCAACTTAACATCGTGTTCTTTACGAGTGCGTTAAGTTCCCACACCTGCACAAATTGCTAATTCCATGAATAATGGTTGTCATCCATTCCCCTTTAACTCTCATCCCACACCATCAACATTCATTCTACAACCAACATTCATAACACCAATGGCTCTGAGCACTATGGGACTCAACTGCTGAGGTCATCAGTCCCCTAGAACTTAGAACTACTTAAACCTAACTAACCTAAGGACATCACACACATCCATGCCCGAGGCAGGATTCGAACCTGCGACCGTAGCGGTCTTGCGGTTCCAGACTGCAGCGCCTTTAACCGCACGGCCATTTCGGCCGGCTTCATAACACCAAGCCCTCCCACGAAACCCATACAAAGGTCATGTTACCTGTATTAGGACACACGCCTGCACTCCACCCTCCCCCCGCCCGCCACCACACCATACACACGTCCATCGACCCACTTAAAATCACAAATATCAGCTACTCACTCGCAAGCTGTCCACAGGCTCTGAGTACTGTGGGACTTAACATCTGAGGTCATCAGTCCCCTAGAACTTAGAACTACTTAAACCTAACCAACCTAAGGACATCACACACATCCATGCCCGAGGTAGGATTCGAACCTGCGACCGTAGCAGTCTCGCGGTTCCAGACTGAAGCGCCTAGAACCGCTCGGCCACCAAGGCCGGCCTGTCCACAGCTACCAAATAGTTAACAACAAATTTCGTACAGACTTGGGATGGATTAAAACTGTGTCGGACCGGAACTCGAACCCACAATTTTTGCTTTGCTGGTCTGTGGCCTTACCGTCTGAGCTATCCACGTAAAAGTTACAAATCTCGCAAAGTTACGGAGATTTTATGTTTTTAACACCTCTCATTATTTAAAAATAGTTCTGTTTTTAAAATTTTCGTATGCTCAAGATCGCCAAGGTGACAGTTGACAGTCCACCCCATGATATGAAAAAGAAACTGTCGATAAAAAACAAAAGAAATAAACAACTCTCAGTAGTGTGCCACTGTTTGATTTGACGACTTTTCGGAGGCTTGTTTAATTAGGTTCACGCCCGGAGCGTACGAGACAGAGTGGACCCATTTCAGAATCTTCATTCTCGAGACAAATTTAGATGGTTACGAACAGTTAACGCATAACCTCTGTATTTGTAGCCAGCGACTTTAACCACAACACCGCCCCGAAAATGACGGCGTAACAGCTGGTGACATCTACGAAGTCGAGAGTATGAGCTACCGCCCATGGCGACACCTATCGTGTGTTGACGATGAGTTCTGAGTGTTGTCACGTGTCGCGTTTCGTACCAATGGAGTTTTGCGGAGGTCCAGACACGCCCTATATGCATTCTGTTTGTATAAGGTGGTTCATTCAGACTATCTCGCACAGCTTAGTCGAAGTTCTCGCTGCTGTGGTAAGTTTAATAATATAATAAATAGGTGTAACAGCCTGTCTGTCGATTGAAAAAAATTGTGGGAATCCTATATTGAGTATTCAGTGTAAGAAAGGATTGTGTTCTGATATTAATTTCTGAAAGACACTTTGACTTTACTGCAAGTGAAAACATGAAACTGAGTTAGTTCCGCGTAAGCACGTGTCAGGAGACACGGAAAGCGTGTGCGCTTATCTGTTTATGCAGCTCCATCACCAAATTTAATTTTTTAAATAATTTTCCATTGGATCACAGGGATTGCTTCATAGCGTTGATTGTGGTGGTGGTGGTGGTGGTGGTGGTGGTTTGGTATGTGGGGGCTCAACTGCGCTGTCAGCAGCGCCCAATAGCTATAATTAAAGGTACTGAAATTTAAGGTCACAAGGGTTGCAATATTTACTTCTAGCAGAAATCATTGAATGCCCGATAGTTATTTGTTAGCATGGACGGCAAGCTGATTCGTATGAACATTGGTATTGCGCTTACTCTATATATATGGGAGGGGGGGAGGGCCCGAGGATGGACTGTTGCAGATTTCCAAACTGATCTTTAGCCTGGTCGGACGTTTGCGTTAGACTGGAAGGTGGCAGTCTGGTTGAACTTCGGGGAAGGC
This sequence comes from Schistocerca americana, assembly GCF_021461395.2. NCBI lineage: Eukaryota > Metazoa > Arthropoda > Insecta > Orthoptera > Acrididae > Schistocerca > Schistocerca americana. Next base: position 698,484,128 of record NC_060122.1, read on the forward strand.
ACTGTGACATAGAGTATAACCATAACTTTTATCACCCGTATTTTGTGCATATTGCGTTATCGTGGTTTGTTCTCCATTGTGATAAGATTCCAAGGAGACGGATCGTATAGAAGGTTCAATATTTCTTAAACTATGTCGTAATGTCCTGACTATCCTCACCCTATCGTAATACGTAAATATTTTATACGTATGTTTTAATTCTTTTTGTTTCTCACATGTCCGATACTGCTCTAGAAAATGGTTTATGGACGAATAAATAAATAAATCTCTCGATTAAAAAATCCTAGTTGTATCGTAGGGTATTAAATCACTGTTTAAACTGCACCCGCAGCTAATAATATTCTCTCTTGCAGCCACTGCCCTGCAGTCATGGGTCGGTTCCCTCTTCAGTTCACTGCACCGACTGTGGTAAGAAGTTAAGCAAAGTAAATTTATTCTAGTGTTACATTTTTCATAAATGTTCTTAATGGTTTGATACTGCTTCCCATGAATTCCTCTCCTGCGCCAACCTTGTCATCTCTGAGTAGTGCTTGCAAACTAAGTCAATTATTTTCTGGACGTATCCCAGTCCCAGATATTATAAAAGATGTCCTAGCATTCCGTCCCTCCTCCTTGTCGGTGTTTCCCCACATCTTACTTTCTGAATCTCGGAAGAACCTGCTCAAAACTCGACCTGATTCAACATGCTTTTGTATCACCTCATTTCATATGCTTAGATTCTCTTCTTTCTCCGATTTCCCCAGAGTCCATACCTCACTGCCTTACAATGCTGTGCTCCAAACGTACGTTTTCAAAGATTTCTTCCTCAAATTAAGACCTGAATTCCTTAACTTCATCTAGTTCATGATGACCAATTCTGAATTTCTCTGTTCCCATTTCTACTACTTCCCCTTACTTTCGTCTTTCTTCAATTTACGCTCAATCCGTATTCTGTACTTATTAGTCTGTTCAACAGACTCTGTAATCCTTCATTGCGCCTGCCGGTGTGGCCGAGCGGTTCTAGGCGCTTCAGTCTGGAACCGCGCGTCCGCTACGGTCGCAGGTTCGAATCCTGCCTCGGGCATGGGTGTGTGTGATGTCCTTCGGTTAATTAGGTAGTTCTAAGTTCTAGGGGACTGATGACCTCAGATGTTAAGTTCGATAGTGCTCAGAGCCATTTGAACCTTCACTTGCTTTGAGGATAGCAGTGTCATCAGCGAATCATAACTGATATCCTTATCTTATTTAGTCCCGCTCTTGAACCTTTATTTCCGTCATCACTTCTTCGACGTAGTCTGAACAGCAGGGACGAATAACTATATCCCTGTTTACACGATTTCTAATCCGAGCACTTCGTTCTTTGTCATCCAGTCTTATTATTCCCTCTTCGTTCTTGTCCATGTTTTATCTTACTAGTCTCTCTATAGCTCACCCCTATTTTTCTCATAATTTCGAACATCTTGCACCATTCTACAGTGTTGGTTTTCTTCAGTCTTCCCTTATCAACCGAACGTCACAATTGCGTCTCTGGTGCCTTCTACTTCCCTAATGCTAAACTGACCATCTTTCAGATCCTCAGTTTTCTATTCCATTCTTCTGTATATTCTTGTCTAAGCTGATTGAGTGATAATTCGCGCACTTGGTGGCTTTTGCAAACTTGGTAATTGCGTGGTTTCGGGAAATCTGGTAGTATATCGCCAGTCTCACACATTCGACACTGACGTGAATAATAGTTCTGTCACTTCCGCCAATGATTTAAGAAATTCCGATGGAATGTTATTCTTCCTGTGTACTGGATTTGTCTTACAAAGTTCCTCTAAATCATAAGTGTTAACTGTGAATAATTTACTTGAAGATTTAGCAAGATGAATCTGCGATGTTTCTAATATGTATGAAACTTTCTTCAATCGCGGAGGATTTGTACTTATCTGCACTATCGACTTATAACAAATCTGGAAAATTATTTCGTATACAAATTGTTGCACTGTAATTCTCCGTAATTACTTTGTGGTATGGGTAATGCAGAGTTACGTACTTGGGCGATCGAGATGAGTTGTACAGTTAAAATATTTTGGAGAGGACTGCCAGAAAACGTATCTTGAACGTTAAGCATGCTTCAGTCGGCAGCGTCTTGCGTATAAACAGTCGATGAGTTGCGGAGATATAGACCACAAATTTATGAACGATTTGTATAAGACTGGTAAAATAAATGAATTTTCTCTATTAGTGAAATATCAGTATACTGAAAATCTGGCTTGCTACAGTGAGATATGAACTCACACAGCTTTTCGATTACGAAATATAATCACCCAGTGATCGGGTCGCATCATCGCGATGGAGATGTAGTTACTGCTTTCGCGGCAGAGCCCAACCAAGAGATGAGGCAGGAGAGTAGGTTGACCTGTACTTCGGAGTGAGACGGATACAGAACTGTTCATATGGGAGAACCATTTGCAATGTGTGTTCATCAGGAAAAGAAAAGCTTAAAAACAAAATATGCGCTGGTATTACTACGCCGTTTTACTTCTTGTTCCACGAGGGTATCGTAGGTTTTCGACGTTTCGAAGGGTTTACTTCTTGTGTTGCCTTTTTCTGTGTTTACTTGCTTCTGTTTGACCTTAATTTTTCTGAAATAGCAGATCTCCGCTAAATTAGACTAGCTGTTTTTAAAGAATCAGTAAGCTTGACGGTGTCATTAGAAACATGATTTAAGGGTGGGTTACACTATTTTTGTGAAGCTTTAAATTACACTTATTCAATTGTTTGGAAATTACACACCACCTATCCGACTCAATGAAGACAAAATTTTTGTCTATAATAATGTCGTAATGTGCCTATAGCTTGGTCAGAGAATTCGGCTGAAGTCTACATCAGGGTCAGCGGCAATCACGGCGGTGCTTAGTTCATCACAGGTTGGCAACGCGTCAGTTCGCGTATCCAATGGGATGACTCTTTGACATAACCAATGAGGCAAGAAGAGAGGAGATGTCTGGTATTTCCAGCGCCGAAACTGAAACCATTGTGTTGTTCGCTTTGGTATGTTATTGACTTTCGAGAGAAATATTTTGTGATCATGGCAGCGAGTGATTTGTTTCTGTATGCTGACGTCGTCCTTGCTGTATGTTTCATGGATTAATTCCGGAAACAGGAAAATACGTAAAATGTGGTGGTGAAATGACTATACAATCGATCTGCGTGAACACACTAAGTGGGTCAGTTTTTTAATTAAATCACGGGAGAGTCGATCAATATTTATTATTAATAAAGTCGCACGTTCGAGATACTAATAAACATTTATCCACCAACTGTATATACTGGACTCGCATTCGGGAGGACGACGGTTCAATCCCGCGTCCGGTCATCCTGATTTAGGTTTTCCGAGATTTCCCTAAATCGCTTAAGGCATTTGCCGGGATGGTTCCTTCGAAAGGGCACGGCCGAATTCCTTCCCTAATCCGATGAGACCGATGACCTTGCAGTTTCGTCTCTTTCCCCAAATAACCCAACCTACTGTATCTTCTCCCTGATTTTTAATTGAAACTGATCCAGATACATTTGCTGAAGCAGATACATTTCGTACCAACAATAAATAATTCACAGCTTTCCCGAATATATCACGAGTTGGGACGCTGTCCTTGGTTTGCAGATACTAGCACAGTGTAAATAGCTGAGACTCGAACAAGGAGCAACTAAATTACAATCCTAGTTTACAGTACTGTTTCGCCCTTTATTCTGAAGCACGTCGTCTGCCAGCTGCTTTCTCATTTGCTCCGAAACAGAAACAGCTGACAGACAACAAATACCTCACGGCAAGCGGTGACAACATTCCTGCACGAAACATGTAAGTACGCCACTGGCCCTATGCTGCACCTTTACCGAGAATTCTTAACTTGCTACTAGCGTAGTCGCAAAAGTCTTTCTAAAACTTAGGCCAATTTTGTTTACAAGAAATCTTCTACTGTGCCTCAAGGACTTACAGTAAATTACAACATCTATTCACCCCTAGCTTTAGAATTTAGATTACATGACGAGCTGTCATGACGCAGAAAATGCGCTGTAACCTTCCACGGCCAGCAGCTTGGTGATATCTTTAGGTATAAAATATGTGGTAAGATCCCGGTATGTCCGAAATACTGAGGCAAGATGAGAAATTCGTGGTGCGGAAGTCCACAGCAAACTAATGTAAAACTTCGTCTACACAAATAGAAGATAAGACCAGTGGCCAGTACTCTCACAGGTCACTAGGGGCAAACAGCTCGTTCCTCACCCCCGTCAAACAGTAGATAGAAGTCAGGCTAGTTCCGCTGCTTACACAGGAAAGCCTCAGCGTCGTTCGCGTTTATTTAGAGTTGTTACTTCCTTCCAAATTCAGCTACCATTATTATCCACATCTTAGCACGTTCTTTGGATTTGCGATAATACTGAAGTTTCGGGCTTAGCTTGGATCTGATGTGGTCACTGTGCTTCGAGAAACTGAAAATAGTGTTCAACAGTTCATTTATGTTAACTCCGGTTATTACTGCAAAAAGTTTAAATAGGTTCCGCAAAACAATTCGTCAAATTTTACCTGATATGCTACTACTGCAACTGGTTGCAAAAAATGATTCGCCATCTCAGTTGCACGTAGTTCAATGACAGATTGAATGAATAAGCAGAGGCCATTGTACACTAAAACCAGTCGTCATATTTATGTTGGTACCACAGAGCGAAACTCGTACGACATAATCACAGGTAGGGACCTCTTGCTTGGCCACAACGTCTGATCATACGAAACGCACTTCCCGCTGTTTTCATGAGGTACTGAAAGCCGTGGATCAACGTAGTCATGTGGCTGCAGTATTTGACTTCGGAGAATGTTTGACGGTGTCACAAAAATACTTCACAAAAGTTGTGAGGGTGTCAAACGAGACTCGTGAGTGGGATGAGCGTTTGTAGGAAGAACGATGCCTACTATCTTAGTGATGGACGGATGGGTGGATGTGTAAGCAGGCTGTTTAGGCTTTTATGTTGGTAACGCCAAGTAGCGCTCTATATGAAAATCACTGACTGTGCTGTGTGAAGTCTGTGGCTGGTTGGCATTGTTAAAATATTCTCTATTGTAGTGTTGGGCAGTTGGAGATGAGCCACCAACAGTGGTGGATGTGGGGAGAGATGGCAGAATTTTGAGAGCGGACGATCTGGACGTGTGTCCATCAGAAAGAGTAAATTTGTATTATTGGATATCATGAACTGATACATATATGATTTTTGAACATTATTAAAGTATAAATACATCGTTTGTTCATCAACATCTTTCATTTGTTGACAATGCCTATCAGTAGTTAGTGCCTTCAGTAGTTAGAATCTTTTATTCAGCTGGCAGTATGGGCGCACGCTGTATTGCAGTAACGAAGATTTTTGTGAGGTACGTGATTCATGAAACGTATAGGTTATTGTTAGTCAGGGCCATTTTTTTGTAGGGATTTTTGAAAGATTGCGTTGCGCTAAAAATATTATTTCAGTTTAGTGTTGATCAGAATAAGTAAAGAGAGAAATAAATGTCTAAGTACGTTCAGTTCTGCTCAGCTGTTTGAAAATCAAATAATGTAAGAGGTTTATCAGCACAAAAATTCACTAATTGTTCTAAGGGGACGTTTCAGATGGAGTTCAGAAGATAGGAAATCTGACGTTGACAGATGAAGTAACGCCAGGCGAGTCCCAGAAAAGTGTTGGGATCCTAAACATTAACGTTGTATATTACTGACTTGGCAGGCAATATTAACACGAACCTCACTTTTCAGATGATGCAGTTGTGTATAATGCTATACTATCTAGAAACAGCTGCACGAATATTGTCAAACTTTGATTTGATTCAAAAGCGGTTCAATTTCGCAATTTGGTTTAAATTATTATAAATATAAAATTATGGACTCAATAAAACGCAACTGTATGTAATATAAAAACCCCAGAAAATACCTGGGGGTAGCATTGTGTAGGGTCATGGACAGGAATGATAATATACGCTCATTAATAGACAAACCAGTTACGTGGTACAATACTGGGAAAAGACGATCGATCTAAAGCGGACGTTGTTTTCGTACATATCTACCTCGATTACATATACTCAGTGAACGGTGGGGCGGGAACATCGCATCAATGTTGTCGACTTTCTTTTATATTGCGAACGCGTATTGAGCGAGGAGAAAATGAGTGTATCCCTCAGGACGTGCCCTGATGCCATATTCTCACATTCTACATGCGAGACGTAACAGCAAGATAGTCACAATATTCTTCAGACACAAGATCTCTGTATTTATCCAACAGGGTTTCACATGCGCTATGTTGTCGTCCTTCCAGTGATGGGGATTTTCATTCGGGTTCCCCGAGCATTTGTCAGTTTAGCATGTACGGGAAAAACTTGTTAGGATTCTACCAATGCGTCTTAATTCGTTCGGTATCTGTTAGTCACGGCTACTTCACAATAACTCCAAACATTGGAATAACAGGGTCAGTCGCTCTAGCCCCTTGTATGCGACTACCTCTATATAAGCATTCAATTTTCCTAGAACCGTTCATATAAGTATTCCTTTCGCTTTCCCTAACAATTTCACATAAACGTCCCACTCAATATTACTTATCAATACCCCCATAATCTCGCGCAAGCCTACTGCCAAAGATTAAAGAACAAGTATTAAGTAAGGAACCAAGGAAATACCGTTCGTATGGCTCGGTAGGGTCCGCAAATACGACACTATTACATGCATAGACGTATTCATGCTTTCTGTACTCAAATTTAACGGTAAGTAGCCTAAATGTAGAGTATAATGGGAAGTACTAACTGTAATGAATTTCACGTTGGTCCGCGAGCGTGGATGTCGGTGTAGATTAAGATCTGGGTACTATTCAAGGACAGCTTCATCATCCTACCTGACAAACACCTGCCAGATGTCTTAATCAAGTCACTGGGATATAGTGAGAAGAGTCATTCACGGGATGGACGGATGCGACAGACTGGAGAAGCTATCCGCTTAAGGTATAATATTCTGGGGTAGTTCCTCGCTTAGGCACAAGTAATCATTGTACCAAAAAAGAAATAAGAATTGTGTGCAGTTGATACACGTACATCTTGCAGGTCTCTCTTCAAACATTAACAACCGCCTAACAGTATACATTTTTCACTTCAGATATTTATCAACAATCCCCAGTTTGAGTAAGAGATATCCACAACACGAGTTGCGTTACCATTCAGTGAACCTAACGTCGGCTCTGAAAGGTGTCAAATCAGCCACAACACACTTTGACAGTGTCCCCATGGAAGTAAAATGTCTGAAATGTTTTTGAATGTAGAATAAGTTTTTCCTTACCACATCCATCTACACTGAGAAATTCTTGACCAGTCATTTTTTGAAGGAAATTCATTAAATTAGCGAGTATGTAACGATATAAATATTTTGATTTAATGAGTTCTGTGTTTTCTTTGACACGTCCCACGTATTTGTGTATTTGGGAAATTTGTGGTAAGGTCTTATGGGACCAAAAAGCTGAGGCCATCGGTCCGTTTGTGTGTTTAATCTGTGGAACTAATTATATTCTCAAGTTGTGCTGCCGCTCACTCTGTGATTGTGCTATAGATACACCAGATGGTCTGCAGATAAGACCGCAGGTTATAAAAAACGCCCAATTGGAGTGAGGTTAGGATTAGACTTATTCGGATGGGGAACCAGTCTTGCTGTTAGATTACAGAGCATTTTTCATTTTTAACATCAGTTAAACTAGTGCCTTCACGCGCAGAGAAATCATTTCTTTAACTACCAGCCGAAAGAACCCTTCGTACGTATAAAAGACTCGAAGATAAGAAGCCTCAAGGTCGTAAATGAACTGCTGTGAAAGAAAGGACATAAGAGAGAATCTGCCAACTCAAAATGGTTCGAACAGGGTAGTCATGGATCTATACTACCTAAAACATTATTCCTGATTTATATTGCTGTTGAAAAATTTCGTCAAGTTCTCGTACGGTTTTGAATTTTTCTTGTAACTTGAGCTATAATGGGTTAGTTACATTGTCACTCAGTTGCTGCTCTTCTCCATGCAGTTTCTCTAAAGAGAACCGGTATGCTATTGGTTCCTTTCAGTATCAGTGACCTGCACTTCGGCGTGGTATTCCGGCTGATTCACTTGAATTTCTCTCAGATCCCAAACGTGCTTTCTTTTTGACATTGGTTTATAGTATCAGATTTTTCAAAATGCCTTAAGCAGTTGGCATGAGCTCCTAAGTCTATAGTGACTGACATAGTGAAGTGGCTAAGCCAGAACCTAATGGATTGTTTCCAAAGTATATGTCCCCGAAAGGAAAGTCGAGCAGTTGTAACTTGCATGTTCCACTGTAGTAAAATGTAGTAGCTGACGTTTTTAAGGTGAACAACAGACTGTTACGATCTTAGTTATTTTTGCGACACTTGTACTTGGATTTCACTTGTGCTCTATTAACTGCAGATTATTTCCAAAAAATATTGTTTGTTATTGTATCTTTAGGAACAGTTAATGAACAGATTCAAATGACTTTCACTATCAATTGTTATGTATCATAAATCCGAATACCTCTAATTGAGAACGGTAAGTTAGCTGTTTGCAGCAACAGTTCAATTCCTGCCTAAGTTTCTGTACCATACAGATCGGAAATTTCGCACTTTATTTGATAAATAAAATGGACTTGTCATGGGTGAAATTCATTACAGAGTGAAATTAAACGCCCTATGGGCAGCTAACTATAGTTGTCGTAATGGTTTGAAAGAACTGAAGTTCGCATCATACTAATAGAACATTGTGGTAAGCATATTGAAACTAGGAATAATCTTTGATTCACTTTTCAGGATCGTGCAACATGTTCTACCAGGATGATTCAGTCAGTCACACTGAGTGGCCACGGGGACCTCAGCAGGGTAAAGGTAAGCGACGCCTAGAATAAAATATTCACACGTCCCTTCCACAAGGTATCGTAATAACGAAAGCGAGTCCTTACATACGACTTGTATGATATAGTGCATACGTTTCGAAATTGAAATAGACATACGTTTCTGCACAGAAGGAAATAGACTTGCTCTCACTGTCAACCATTTTATATAAAGACCTATTGCCAGATCTTAATGTTGTTCGCCTCTTCACAAATAATTTCACCAAAGACTGGTGGTAATTTTTTTCTCCTAGAGTTAGAAATACAGAACTCGGTAATACTTTCCAAAAACCTTTGTTAAAAGTAGTACTGCTAGCAATAAACAAAAATAAATTGTCTTGATACCCATGTTATAGAAAGGATACATTTTTCGAAAATATATTTGAAAAGTCTGTTAAACAGCAACGGCTTCAATTATGGAAGTCACTAAGTCTTCTTCGACGACTATAGGCACTTTCCGATCTATCTTCCTCTATAAACTGGAGAATTCTATAGAATACACGACCGTTTAATAGCTTCGTCAGGGCCATAATTTCCTCTTTATCCCAACTGGCATTTCTAGTGCGATGAGACGTAACTGTCGATCTGGAGAAGATAATCTTTTTACTATCAGAATACTGCTGTGCGCTAAGTTATTTCTGGTGCTGCAGCATTAATAGGGTAATGGCAATAGCTCACATCTGAAACTGCTGATTGTATGAATATCAGCGAATCATCAGATTTAGTTAACAACTGCCTTCTCCAAATCGACAATTTTCATATACGCTAACATTTAATATTTCCTAAGTTTTTCCACTAACCCACACTGTACGTTAAGGAATAAGACAATAAGGAAAAAGTGTTCGTGTGACCTGTTGCAATACTTCATGCAGATCGGCAATTAAGGTTGCTGCTTTGTATAACGCTGCGCTCTGTCTGAAAGAATACTCGTACATTTGTACTAATTTTTATAGTCTTTCTTCGAGCACACTGTTTAAAACAACCCAGTATCAAGCATCAGTGCAGCTGTTTCCATCCTTTCGAAAGAAATGTGATTATCATATTTGGTATGTTCAATATATCACTACCAGCATTCCTCAAATGCTTTCAAAGTGAACTACAATTAGCCATATTTCCTTGCCATGTTGTGAAATAAGACGTTACTACAATAAAGCTCTCAACCCGAAGGTTGGGCCAGTCACCACAGTGGTGCTGTAATAAACTTTCCTATTGGAGGTGGTCTGTCTTTGCCTTCTTCCTATGAACAGACTTTCCTAATCACTTACGTGACGATTGTATACTCGAAATCACGGTGCCCGTCGGACTTGGACACCCATGATAAACTTTCTAGACCATGATATGCTCTACGTTGTACCGCGATCACGTTTATTCTTGTAGCTGTAAGTGGTGGTCAGTGGCGATGGATGTATAACCCGCAAGTATATTCGCTGGTTATATTTTGATCCGCGCAGATGTCACTCTTAAGGCTCCCTCGGCGTCGACTTCTCACACGGCTGCCGAGAAACATTTGCACGTAACTACCGCTAGAAACATTCAACAATTGTTTGTAGAATCCACTTTCCCAAAGCTCACAAGGATTACATACTTTTCCCCGAAGAAAAAAATGTACAAACATTTATAAAGTTTTACTTACAATGAACTAATGGTGCCTCAATAAGCCCCCAAAAGTCCACCGTAGAATAAAGTAAAAGAATCATCAACTGATTTGCTCCATGTGTCTAACACAAGGGCTATCCAAAATGCTGGACCAGATATTTTCATCCCGTTTCATATGCGCGGCATTTTGGAACACTAAAGGTAAGCATGCTGTTGCGCGCATACCGCTAGGACATTACTGTTACTATGTATGAGACTGTCATTTGAAAAAAATCTATGTACATACAGGTGTTTTTACCTCTGTATCAAATGCCACTGCTGATGATCTATAATCTCGGAAAGCGATTTTCGCAAATCAATATTTCTAGTGTAGCTCATGGTGTATAGATGATGTCCTTTAATAAATAACACATTGTTTCAGTGGAGAGCACCGAATCAGGAACAAATGTTTCGACACTTGTTTCTTGTTTGACTAGGATTAAAATATTTTCTCATACAGCTTGTATTAATCAAGAGTAAGGTGAAATCTTCACTGTTATATGTACCTAAAGATTGGTATCGCGGTTAGCTGACTTAAGAAGCTGTAGATTCCGTTAGCTTCAAAATAGTAGTCTCGTGTCACACTTCAGATTATTCTCCATAATTTACCACCAAGATGCATTGACTAAAATTTTAAACCACAGTCAGAGGAAATGAACGTTGACAATCTCCAACTTCTTATTTGACCATCAGAAACTGTCAAATGCGTGGAAACGATACTCAGGTGTCTTATCAGATTTGGATGTAAAAAGATAGTCGCTGCAACCTCAGATCTGCAGATGTCACGTCCATGGCCAACGTAATGTTCACCCGAAATGAGATAAACTTCAGGAAACTCATCTTGTGTCCACAAACGATTCTATTGTTGTCGCAGCTTCTACAGCTGTGTAAGGTGAAGTCACAAAATCCAACAAACAATGGCATTTGTAAAAAGAAAATCTCAAATCAACAGTGCTAAGTTTACGTGCACGTCAATAACCTACCTACATTCACATTTTATGTTTAGAAACTGTTTGGATCTGTTTCCAGGTCGAGCAGAGCGCCACGGAGATGACTCTCAGAGACGACCACGTTGAGGTGGTGGTCCATTACTGCGGCCTCAGCTTCACGGACAACTACTTACGGCTGGGTATTATAAGAAACGAGAAGTTTCCAGTCGTTATGGGAAGTGAATGCTCTGGTTATGTCACGCGCGTGGGAGGAGACGTCAAGGATCTTGAGGTGGATTCCATAATTCTTCGTGGAAATCACAATACTGAACATGAGCAGTCGTTTGTAGTTTCTGTTTTTGCAGGCAGGACAGAAAGTGCTGTGCCTGAAAATGCAAGGCGGTCTCTTCAGCAGAATTGTCCACGTCCCTCGCAAACACTGCTTCCGGTTGCCGGAAGACCTCCCTCTCACGGATGCAGTCGCCCTGGGCCTTAACTTCGTAGTGGCACACCTCTGCTTGTTTGAAATTGGCCACTTAAAGCCGAAAGACAGAGTTTTCATGCAGTCCATCGCAGGTATAAAAGTGGTGGTAAAGATTAATTTTACAGTATATTAACTTTGTAACAGAATTACTTCATTTAGCAGCTTTAATCTACAAATCAGGATCAATCCAAAGCACATTTTCGTGTTATTAGTTCTAAAAAATAATATACAAACAATAGTAGGAATCATTTTTAAATAAAGTAAAACGACACGTTACACAATTTCAATCTGCTGTTAGAACCTTTCACGCATTTTATTACACCATTCGCCTATTTAAAGTTCAACATGTATTTGCTGACTGATTAAAAAGGACTTTGCCCAAGAAATAATTTACTTGCATAAATTTCTCTTTAAGCTTGTATGTGAAATACGGAGTGATAAACAGTTTTAGAGTTTTGTCGCATAATTTTATTCGTTCATTTTGTTAAATTCTCCAAAAATACAACCGACATCTCGTTCATCTTCAGCCTTCAAAAGTGCAACAATCTGTTCTACACTTCAGCGTAGAGAAATTTCTTGCCCATTTATATGACCCCCAGACATAGCTGAATAGGAAACGCTGGTTCGTATCCTGTTAATTGAAGAAATTTTGATCACTAATATCCGAACGTTCTTCTTGGTTTATGGCTGGTGGAGTGTTAAATCACTTTTACAAGGACATTGAACACGTCATGCTCTTACAGTTCTTCAATTAATATATACTGGCAGTTACATCACTGGTTTCACAGAGATGTGAAAACTAGTCGGCCTTATTCTTACATTAGAAACTGTCCCAGCATTTTTCTGGAGTAATTTAGGCAGACCACAAACCTTTAGATAAGGATGGCTAGATAACCGGAGCTTCCACCCTTCTGAATACTGGGCAAGTCTCTTTCAAGCAGAACTACTCCATTTGGTTTCTCTCTAATGTAAAATATTGTTTTACAAGGAAGTTATTAAAAGTAAAAGGCTAGTACTAAAGTGTTTATTTCCAATATGATAAAAGATACTAATCACACCCCATTACGTAGTACACTATTCATACTACCTCCCAACATCAGGACCATATCGACGATGTTGGGTTTTACTTTTATCTAAAACTGCCTGACCTAAAGAATTGATTAAGCATTCCTCTGATTTTTGAAATGTTGATTCCAAAACGATGTTTAGGAGTAAACGTTCTGACTATTGGCATTTGCAGATATCGTCGTCTGTTCGCACCACTTCAACTGAGAATATTCATTACTAGAAATTTTGTTTATTAGTTGACACCTGTACCGTCTATATTTCAAATTTACTGTCTCCAAGCTACAATTTGACATTTTACCACGTTAAATGTCATCACATAATGCAGCCTTCAAATGAAATTGTACATTATATCCAGTATTTGCTGAAATTATACGACGGAGGTAACAAGTTCACATCGATCTTAAAATGAAGGTTCGTGATTTTATAAACCTGCTTACTGAGGTGCGTAAGGTAATGCTTAGAGGACTGCAGAATTTATAGCTCCAATTCGGTACAAATGTTAGTTTTCAATATCATAAACCGCTAATAGTATTGTGTGAAATAACCAGAACACAAACTTGATTTCGCAAAAGTTTATAGTTGAAAAATTTGTAAGTAATTGTCAAAGCATTTTTGTTCGTAGATGAAGAAACGGCATACAAGGGAAGTACGTACCAAATAACGCACAGCTCTATATACATGTAATCTCTTGGCTAGATAGGATCATAAATTAGATTCACCATACCAAAAAGTTTATGTACTTCAGTTCTTACGTCTGCAAGTAATAAACGAACCATTTACTGAAAAATTTGAAATAAACAAATTACTATATTTTAGTAAGTATGGACGGTCATCGGTTAGCACTCTACTTATGATACTTACTTTGTCAAATCTGTACGAAGGCTGATTTTCCCTCAAAACCATTTAAGTCTTAACACGTCTGTATTTCCTTACATTCTGTGTTGCACTACACGTTGAGACATGGCCCCACAAAACTTTCCATTTCGTGTCAACGCACCCCCTGTGTCTGTTCTCATTTTTCCACGTTTAATTTTATGCTTTAAAAGAATAGAATACGCTAATAAGTGTTCCTAGTTAAATGGCCATTTCTTTGTAACCTGTCCACTTAACTCTGCTGCTTAGTGAGAAATCAGTTTGCTAGTAACAAATTCATTTTCTGGATTTCTGACAGCACCGCTAACTTGATTGTTGTTGTAGCCAAAGACTTTCGGAATATTTTCCGCTCCACCATTACTTAACTGACAAGCGTTGTTTGCAGGTGGCGTTGGTACGGCTTTGGTCCAGCTGTGTCGAACTGTACCTGATGTCGAAATCTTTGGGACCGCTTCAGAAATGAAACATGATCATCTTATGACTCTTGGAGTGAAGTGCGTCTATTGCCCAGAAGAAAACTACGTCGAAAGAATGCTGCAGTTTTACCCTGAAGGCGTAGATATCGTGGTAAACAGTAACGGTGGAAAGGATACTGGAAAATGTTGTAAATTGCTTAAGCCATGCGGGACGCTGATAAATATTGGTAAGTATGACGTGCATTGGATTCTACGTAACTTTGATAAGTGTGACTCTGTGTGTGACTAAACACTCAGATAATTCCAATTTCTGAAATTCCACAAACCGTGACGCCTGTTGAAAGAAAATTTACGAACCATGCGTGTCGAGAGCGATCAGGAGAACCTATTGGCGGGCGACTGCTCTATCCTTAGGATCTCGAACAAAATTACTCGCACTATTAATCGAAACCTCTAAACAGACTATACATTCTAAGAACATGGATTACATGCGTAATAAACAATGAACTCTACGCAGAGGCTTCCCTGCGAAACTGCGTTGCTTCTGTTACAAGGCCTCAACCTACCTCCGGAGTAGAGGCACTGTGATTGGGATGTGGCTTCTCCCACTGTAAGCTCTCTGGGCTTCCCCAACTCTACCTCCTCAACCAGCTATTCTTTCATCCCTCCTTAACTCCTTTCTAATCGCGTTTAGATTTAGTATGCCTCCTTATTGCCGCATCCAATTTTCTGTTGTAGTTTCACATGTTCGAAAAATGGGCGCTCTTGACTAATGGGCCAGGGGTGGGACATTTCTGTTCATGAAGAGCCCTGGTGTTGCCCACCTGCCGACTTCCCTGTTTCTCTGCCCTTGCTTCTATTATTGCAAGATGTCCATTACGTTTTTAGTCCTCTTGCTTTTTCTGTTACTAATCTACCACCTAGATCATAAAACGTTCTCGGTGGACGTCTCTACTTCGGGATGCAACACGTCCGGATCGTGATTTTGTTTCGTCCTGTGCAGCCCCTTTCCCGCCGCCCTTCCTCCCCCCCCCCCCCCCCCCAACAACCAGCTAGGCAAGGACGGACCGAAGATAGATTCTGGTCTTCCAGCAATCGCAATAAAATTTAGTGCTATTTGTCATCATAGCATAACGTTGATACACAAACTGTACTTCATTTTTCTTGGCAAAAACAGCCAACTTACTTCACTACTAGAAACATTAATTTGGCCTGAAAGACACTTCACATTTCCTAAAGCTGCAATCACCATCTTGAAGATAAGAGAACTACGTGTGCCATGTTCCGGAAAATCCAATAATGAAAATTAAATCTACATCTACATCTATACTCCGCAAGCCACCTGACAGTGTGTAGCGGAGGGTACCTTGAGTACCTCTATCGGTTCTCCCTTCTATTCCAGTCTCGTGTTGTTCGTGAAAAGGATTGTCTGTATGCTTCTTCGTGGGCTCTAATCTCTCTGATTTTATCCTCATGGTCTCTTCGCGAGATAAACGTAGGAAGGAGCAATATACTGCTTGACTCGTCAGCGAAGGTATGTTCTCGAAACTTTAGCAAAAGCCCGTACCGAGCTACTGAGCGTCTCTCCTGCAGAGTCTTCCAATCGAATTTATCTATCATCTCCGTAACGCTTTTGCTATTACTTAATGATCCTGTAACGAAGCGCGCTGCTCTCCGTTGGATCTTCTCTATCTCTTCATCAACCCTATCTGGTACGGATCCCACACTGCTGAGCAGTATTCAAGCTGTGGACGAACAAGCGTACTGTACCCTACTTCGTTTTCGGATTGCATTTCCTTAGGATTCTTCCAATGAATCTGTCTGGCATCTGCTTTACTGACGATCAGCTTTATATGATCATTCCATTTTAAATCACTCCTAATGCGTACTCCCAGATAATTTATGGAATTAACTGCTTCCAGTTACTGACCCGCAATTTTGTAGCTAAATGATAAGGGATCTATCTTTCTATGTGCTCGCAGCACATTACACTTGTCTACATTGAGATTCAATTGCCATTCCCTGCACCATGCTTCAATTCGCTGCAGGTCGTCCTGCATTTCACTACAATTTTCCATTGTTACAACCTCTCGATACACCACAGCATCATCCGCAAAAAGCCTCAGTGAACTTCCGATGTCATCCACGAGGTCATTTATGTATATTGTGAATAGCAACGGTCCTACGACACTCCCCTGCAGCACACCTGAAATCACTCTTACTTCGCAAGACTTCTCTCCATTGAGAATGACATGCTGCGTTATGTTATCTAGGAACTCTTCAATCCAATCACACAATTGGTCTGATAGTCCATATGGACTTAATTTGTTCATTAAACGACCGTGGGGAACTGTATCGAACGCCTTGCGGAAGTCAAGAAACACGGCATCTACCTGTGAACCCGTGTCTATGGCCTTCAGTCTCGTGGACGAATAGCGCGAGCTGGGTTTCACACGACCGTCTTTCTCGAAACCCATGCTGATTCCTACAGAGTAGATTTCTAGTCTCCAGAAAAGTCATTCTACTCGAACATAATACGTGTTCCAAAATTCTACAACTGATCGATGTTAGAGATATAGGTTTATAGTTTTGACAATCTGTTCGACGTCCCTTCTTGAAAACGGGGATGACCTGTGCCCTTTTTCAATCCTTTGGAACGCTACGCTCTTCTAGAGACCTACGATACACCGCTGCAAGAAGGGGGACAAATTCCTTCAGGTACTTTGTGTAAAATCGAACTGGTGTCCCATCAGGTCCAGTGACCTTTCCCCTTTTGAGCGATTTTAATTGTTTCTCTATCCCTCTGTCGTCTATTTCAATATCTACCATTTTGTCATCTGTACGACAATCTTGAGAAGGTACTACAGTGCAGTCTTCATCTGTGAAACAGCTTTGCAAAAAGACCTTCAGTATTTCGGCCTTTAGTCTGTCATCCTCTGTTTCAGTACCATTTTGGTTCAGTGTGTCTGGACTTTCGTTTTGATCCACCTACCACTTTGACATAAGACCTAAATTTCTTAGGATTTTCTGCCAAGTCAGTACGCAGAACTTTACTTTCGAATTCATTGAACGCCTCTCGCATAGCCCTCATCACACTACATTTCGCTTCGCGTAATTTTTGTTTGTCTGCAAGGCTTTGGCTATATTTATGTTTGCTGTAAAGTTCCCTTTGCTTCTACAGCAGTTTTCTAACTCTGTTGTTGTACCACGGTGGCCCTTTTCCATCTCTTACGCTCTCGCTTGGCACATACTCATCCAACGCATATTGTACGATGGTTTTGAACTTTGTCCGCTGATCCTCAACACTATCTGTACTTGAGACAAAACTTTTGTGTTGAGCCGTCAGGTACTCTGTAATCTGCTTTTTGTTACTTTTGCTAGACAGAAAAATCTTCCTTCTTTTATATTTTTATTTACGGCTGAAATCATCGATGCAGTAACAGCTTTATGATTGCTGATTCCCTGTTCTGTGTTAACTGTTCGAAATAGTTCGGGTCTGTTTGTCACCAGGAGGTCTAATATGTTACCGCCACGAGTCGGTTCTCTGTTTAACTGCTCAAGATAGTTTTCAGATAAAGCACTTAAAAAAAATTTCACTGGATTCTTTGTCCCTGCCACCTATTATGAACGTTTGAGCCTCCCAGTTTATATCCGGCAAATTAAAATCTCCACCCAGAACTATAACATGGTGGGGAAATCTACTCGATATATTTTCCAAATTATCCTTCAGGTGCTCAGCCACAGCTGTTGCTGAGCCAGGGGGCCTATAGAGACATCCAATCACCATGTCTGAGCCTGCTTTAACCGTGATCTTCACCCAAATTACTTCACATTTCGGATCTCCGTCAATTTCCTTAGATACAATTGCGCTTCTTATCGCTATAAACAAGCCTCCCCCTTCACTGTCCAGCCCGTCTCTGCGGTATACATTCCAATTTGAGTTTAGGATTTCATTACTGTTTACGTCTGGTTTCAGCGAACTTTCTGTGCCTAGTACTATATGGGCATTGTGACCGTTTATTAATGAGAGCAGTTCTGTGACCTTTCTATAGACGCTCCTGCAGTTTACTATTAGCACATTAATATTATTCCCTGTTGCATTTTGCCTACTCCTACCTTTCCACGTCTCAGGAGCCGTCTAGTCGGGCCTAGGGAGGGAATTCTCTAACCTAAAAAACCCACATGTGCACTCCACACGTACTCCGCTACCCTTGTAGCCACTTCCGGCGTGTAGTGCAAATCCTTGTGTTTAACCCATAAAATCGAAGCTTGTTGCTGGATTTACCTTTAACTGTACTCTTTCCACAATGTTTGTACAAATCAGGCAAAATATTGATTGAATTGTCTTGGTGACTAAATATTGTTAAAATTTGTATCGTTGAAAATATCCTCGCAGATTGTCACCTGTGATATACCAACTTGTTAGTAAAGAAAACATCTTACGATTCTATCCTGAAGAATGTGGGACACGGTTTTTCAGCAGAGAACACATGTAGGGTAACAGTCGTGTCAAATTTTCACTCCAGCAGCAAATCGCATTAAATACCTCACGTGAAAACGTTGCTCCAGTGGAAGTCGCCAATTTTAATTCAACTAGTTACCTCTGATTATTACTATGATAATGTATGTGAAAAGCACAAGTTGATTTAGTTGTCTTCTAGGAATAATTGCGATGATCGATGTACCAATGAAAGTGGACTATCACGGAAGCATAATGTTCGCAAGTAAGACATACTATCGAAGCGGTTGTCATTACTGAAATAGCCTGATGGCAGATGTAAAAGTTTTAACTCCTTCATTTATCTCAGGCTAGAATTTTCTAAAGTTTTCAGTGATCGAATACCAGATGTGTCCATAACAATCCTTTTTAAATAAATTACGTCTCGGGAGATATGCAAATCTCCCTTCACTTGGCATCACCCGAAAAATACGAAAATGGAAAACAGAAAACCATTCCTAAATCGAATGACTTCAAAGAGCATCCTGTACAATCTCTCGAACAGCCCGCCCTCCTTCCTAAATGGAGGGGGTCAACGTGGCACAAAGTTTCCATTGCACCCGCTCGTTGAAACTACATAGGTATGATTTCTGACATAAATCCCAGAGTGTCAATAAGGTTAAATCTGGAGCCAACACTTCAAAGTGAGTGGAAAAGCATCAACCGTCCCTGCGCCACTCGGCGTGCCTAGAACGAAACTGTCACTTCCTTCAAGTAATCACCCACAAATCTAATTCTCAGACAGATGATTTGGCGGTGGTAAATCTGAAGCAAAATCTGAAATGTGATAAACACACTGTCAATGGGAGAAGATCCAAAGCAGCTGGTTTGTCTTTCATGTTTCACACCATAGAGTTTTGCCTTGATCCCTGTTCTCGCTCTCAAACGACATATTCATATCCGTCGTATCTGCGTCCGTAAGTCCCTAATTACTTTCCTAGTACGAACGTCGTGAAGCTCAGGTAAGAGCGAAACGGGTGATAAAAAGAAAATGGGACAATATTGAATTAAGGGTCCATTCAATTAGCCTATTAAAGAACAGATCCTTCAGGTTTTTTGGAAAAATTATGAATAAATCAACGTATCTTTCCGCGCACAATCTATTCGTGGATAAATTTGATTTTTAACGAAACTATCATTAAACCCCCCCCCCCCCAAATCCGTGGACTTAGTTGATCTGTTCAAACTGAGGTGTGCCCATGACGTAAGTCCCACAGTCAGCGAAACTTACCTAAAATCAAACAGTTTCTTTAATCCGTAGGATACTGCGCATGGAGTCGTAACACAGTCCATCGAAATTTGGAAAAAAAATTGTGGACGTTTGAAACAGATGTATTGTTTTTGATCACGTGTTCTGCAATGACTAAAAAATAAATTAAAATTAATCAGCCAGTTACTCCTTGCGACAAATCACGAGGAGTAATTCAGCCGAATTTCAGATATATTTTTATTAGTGGGACCGCAGTCCATTCCGTGACCTGGAGATAGTTTCAAGCTGACAGAGTTTGCGGGCGTATTAACAAAGACCTCTCTGTGAAATACGGCTGAACTACTCCCCAGGGATGTACACAAGGAGTATTAGGCTAATTCTTTTTAATTCATTAGTCATTGCAAAAAATATGATCATAACCACGACAGAAATAGCTTTGTTTCAAACACACTCAATTATATATTCTCAAATTTCAAAAACTGTAAAATACTACATGCGAAATATTCTATAGATTGAGGTAATAGTTGTTTGATTTCAGATACCATTGTAGACGGCAGAACTTCCGTCATGGTCACACCTCAGTTTGGTCAGAGGCTTAATGATTTCTTAAATCACTGTTGCCCAAGAATCAACAAAGGTGCAAAAAGGTCTACGTTGATTTATCCCTAATTTTATAGGCTGATTGAGAATGGACACTTAAGACACAATAGTGACGTTTCAATAGTAGTAACAATATCTATATTTGGATTCTATACTCTCCTGAATTACAAATCTAAGCAAATTTGAAGGCCTTTCGTAATTATAATTCGAGATTGGACTTACCTCATTGAAAGGTAACTGAGAGAAGGCCACTAATCAAATGTCACAACATCGAAAAGGATGTGTTCTTGTCCTAGAAAGCAGATTTTCTCCAAATTTTCTGGTTAGAGAACAGACATCATACAAGGACTTCACTCTGAGACTGAACTGCGTGATAGCAGTAAAGTGTGTATATAATACTTAGCTCCTATTGCTGGTAGCTTTACTGAAAAGTACGCGTTGCTCTTAGACGTGCAAGAAATTGATAACTGTTGAAATGGACCCAACACCGCAGTCATATATGCATTAGCATAGCTTGCTGTTGCAGGAAATTTCTAGGAAAAGTTCACCTCAAGCGAAAGTGTTTGAATGATAGCCGCAATTGACAGATTAGTCCAAAGTGAGAACAACCAGAACGTTCATTTGAGTATTATCACGTTTTACTAACATAAACCGATAGTTACACTAACCGGAGAATGTTCCACGGAAGCAATATTGTCAGCCCAAGGGATCACTGCAAGATCTCTCTTCAGTATATGCAAATCAATTGTCAAATAGGATTAGCGGCATTAAGATAGCTTGTTAGTAACGCAGTTTTGTACAGGAAAGAGCGTTGTTGGGCGATGGTAAGGAAACTGAGAAATATTTGGTCAGTTTCAACATTGTGTAATTAATACCACCGCTCATTGAATGTGGATAAATGTGAGGTAATGCCTTCAATATAAAGAAATTATTAAAATCTTCTGGGTTGTCAGGCTGCGTCCATTTTCAAGTTCTGACCCGGCTGCTGGTATGTTCAGCATCTTGTGGTGTCCACTGTTGTCTGAAAACTTCCAGAGACCAGAATTGCGTTCCATAGTTTCCCGCATTTGTACTGGAGAAATGGGATTACTGGGTACAATTCTTGTGGATACCACTGATGGATCATGGTCATTCGTTAGAATGTTTTTCCCGCAGTTTTGTTGTAGAGGTTCCTGTTAAAATTCATCCTGCTGCTAACACCAACGGGCCGTCGTCATTGGCTAGAACCGAAACTGGTAGAGTAAGAGGGGAATCTTTAACCAAAGTATTATCCGCAGGCGTGGCCTCCAGGGCGTTGCTTCTATTGCTCGCACGCTGTGGCCACGTATTCACTTCTTTGAATATGGGGATCCACGATGCCGTAAGCCTAAAGCTATCCCTTCTACTAAAGTTACATGCGTCCTTACAGATTTCAATCGCTTCTCGGATATTTTACTCTATAAATGTCGGATTTCTTAGCCAGCACACGAACATTATTGAAATGGGTGTCAAGACTGCAGTTCTCGTGGTGATCCGCTAACGCAGATTCAGATTTATGTAGCAAAGTGTGGCGTTTGTGTTCTAAATCTGCAGTTATGTGATGAGTGTTCATTAATATAAAAACACGGGAGAACTGCCGGATGTCAGTAACGTCCTGCCACGATATTTCGGCGCAGTCTTCTGGCCATCTCCAGGTGACTACCACTGTAGTAGTACTGACATCCGGCAACAATCAGTACGCCAGCAAAGCTTTAAAAATCACAAATTCCTTAATATATTCTGTAACAGTCCTTACCGTTTCGTCTATACAGGATGTTACAAAAAGGTACGGCCAAACTTTCAGGAAACGTTCCTCACACACAAATAAAGAAAAGATGTTATGTGGACATGTGTCCGGAAACGCTTAATTTCCATGTTAGAGCTTATTTTAGTTTCTTCCACCTACGCTCAATGGAGCACGTTATGATTTCATACGGGATACTCTACCTGTGCTGCTAGAACATGTGCCTTTACAAGTACGACACAACATGTGGTTCATGCACGATGGAGCTCCTGCACATTTCAGTCGAAGTGTTCGTACGCTTCTCAACAACAGATTTGGTGACCGATGGATTGGTAGAGGCGGACCAATTCCATGGACTCCACGCTCTCTTATCCTCAACCCTCTTGACTTTCATTTATGGGGGCATTTGAAAGCTCTTGTCTACGCAACCCCGGCACCAAATGTAGAGACTCTTCGTGCTCGTATTGTGGAGAGCTGTGATACAATACGCCATTCTCCAGGGAGAGGGTGAATGCATGTATCCTCGCTAACGGAGGACATTTTGAACATTTCCTGTAACAATGTGTTTGAAGTCACGCTGGTACGTTCTGTTGCTGTGTGTTTCCATTCCATGATTAATGTGATTTGAAGAGAAGTAATAAAATGAACTCTAGCATGGAAAGTAAGCGTTTCCGGACACATGTCCACATAACTTACTTTCTTTGTGTGTGAGGAATGTTTCCTGAAAGTTTGGCCGTACCTTTTGGTAACACCCTGTATACACTTTGCTGTAGCAACATTTCATAGACGCATGCATTGTGGAGGCAGTCAGGTGCATCCGTTTTTTGTCGGAAAATTCCTCTATTCTGACTAAAGAGGAATGAATAACGTTTTTCCTTAGACTTGTGCTTATACGGTCAGACCACAGAAACGGTAAAATAACTGAGAAGGCAGTTCCTCGTCATTATTATTAGCGTTATTCAAATTTCTCTTGAAAGCCATGTTCATGTACAAACTGTAATAGCCCTTGGACTTCATTCCAAGGTGTTATCGCTGATATCGAAGGCACGTAAAGGCCGAACGTTGAGCACTGCTTGCTTCTGGGCTAGGTGGTGGTGGTGGTGCGAAGCGGCGTCTAAGTAACTGTTTGTGTCAGTACTGTACGCTTGAGTGTTGTCAGATCTTCTAAGTACCAAAACAGCTAGGAACAGAAGACCGACTCACTCTCACTATAGATCTCAAAGGAAGCATGTTCTTCGTGTATACTGGGTAGTCTATTCTGGGTCAGACACGTATTGAGGACGTTCTATTTTTTGTAATAGAGCTATCCGTTCTAGGGTCTGATATCAGATTTTTTCGCTTTCCGATCGACCCTGCCCGTTGTATAGTTTTTCCAGGTTGCGATACACAAGATCAACTAACAGTTCTTCCATCTTGTGATATTCCACAGCGTTTATAGCCAGTAGCGTGCCCCTTACTTTGATTACTTGATACTTCCTGATCACGAGGTTAGTAAAGTCTTCCGCACCTCATACCCTACTCGTGTTCTCACTGGGTAAAAAAATTTACAGGAAAACTCAGTGCCTCTGTAAATGAATCAACATACCAGGAGGTAGGGCAACCGTTTCGAAAGTGTTGGTTCACTGTTCCCAGTTCTTAGCACACACAGTGTCTTCAAACATTGTCTGTCTGTTTTGTCTTCCTGCCCATGTTCTATCATCACATTTTTGTGCTAATACTGTTTTTGGGGAGTTGTGACATCTTTCCATGTGCTATACTTTATTAAATTTAGATTCGAGAGGTTGTTTTAGCCACTGTTGTTTACTTAGGCCACAGTTTTAGTAATACGCCTTCTCCAATGACATTTTATTCTCCTGTTTAAACCCGACACTTTTCGGAGCTGCACCTTTTCACGACGACATCGTTGATGTTTCTTGGGCGTTACCTCTGTTTGTTTACCACAAGCAGTAAATGCGAAAGTAGGCCTCGACGACATAGTTGCAGTGCCGAAAGGAAATGAACTGAACCAGAGTAATAAAATAGTGTGAAATGAGACTAAGTGTTACCAGCGTGAAATATTTTCAACCTATTACTTACGGAGAACCTCTGAGGAAACGCTCTAGAGTTTTTTCCTTAGTAATTTCGTTCTTACTTCTGTTGTTGTGGTCTTCAGTCCAGAGACTGGTTTGATGCAGCTATCCATGCTACTCTATCCTGTGCAAGCTTCATCTCCCAGTCCCTGCTGCAACTTACATCCTTCTGAATCTGCTTAGTGTATTCATCTATTGGTCTCCCTCTACGATTTTTACCCTCCACGTTTCCCTCTCACTAAATTGGTGATCCCTTGATGCCACAGAGCGTGTCCTACTAACCGATCAATTCTTCTAGTCAAGTTGAGCCACAAGTTCCTCTTCTCCCCGATTCTATTCAGTGCCTCCTCATTAGTTACGTGATCTACCCATCTAATCTTCAGCATTCTTTTGTAGCACCACATTTAGAAAGCTTCTACTCTCTTCTTGTCTAAACTATTTATCGTCCATGTTTCACATCCATACATGGCTACCCTCCATATATATATATATACACCTTTAGAAGAGATTTCCTGACATTTAAATCTGTCCTCGATGTTAACAAATTTCTCTTCAGAAACACTTTTCCTGTCATTGCCTGGTTACAATTTATATCCCCTCTACTTCAACAGTCATCAGTTATTTTGCTCCCCAAATGGCAGAACTCATCTACTACTTTAAGTGTTCCATTTCCTAATCTAATTCCCTTAGAATCACCTCATTTAATTAGACTGCACTTCATTATCCTCGTTTTGACACTGTTCATTCTGTTAAACTGCTCTTCCAGGCCCTTTGCTGTCTCTGACAGAATTACAATGTCATCAGCAAACATCAAAGTTTTTATATCTTCTCCATGGATTTTAATTCCTACTCCAAACTTTTTTGTTCCATTTACTGCTTGCTTAATATACAGATTGAATAACATCGGGGATAGGCTACAACCCTGTCTCACTCCCTTCCCAACTGCTGCTTCCTTTTCATGCCCCTCGATTCTTATAACTGTCATCTGGTTCTTGTACCAATTGTAAATAGCCCTCCACGCCCTGTATTTAAACCCTACCTTCAGAATTTGAAAGAGTATTACAGTCTACCTCGTCAAAAGCTTTCTCTACGTCTACAAATGATGGAAACGTAGGTTTGCCTTTCCTTAACCTATATACTAAGGTAAGTTGTAGGGTCAGTATTGCCTCACGTGTTCCAACATTTCTACGGAATCCGAACTGAGCGTCTCCAAGGTCGGCTTCTACCAGTTTTCCAGTCGTCTGTACAGAATTCGTGTAAGTATTTTGCAGCCGTGACTCATTAAACCGATAGTTCCGTAATTTTCACATCTGTCAACACCTGCTTTCTTTGGGATTGGAATTATATTCTTCTTCTTGAAGTCTTGAGGGTATTTCGCCTGTCCCATACATCTTGCTCACCAGATGGTAGTTTTGTCACAGCTGGCTCTCCCAAGGCTATCAGTAGTTCTAATGGAATGTTGTCTACTCCAGGGGCTTTGTTTCGACTTACGTCTTTCAGTGTTCTGTCAAATTCTTCACGCAGTATCACATCTCCCATTTCACCTTCACTCACGTCCTTCCCATTTCCATAACATTGCCCTCAAGTAAATCGCCCTTGTATAGACCCTCTATATACTCCTTCCACCTTTCCGCCTTCCCTTCTCTGCTTAGAACTGGTTTTACATCTGAGCTCTTGATATTCACACAAATGGTTCTCTTTCTCCAAAGGTCACTTTAATTTTCCTGTAGGCAGTATCTATCTTACCCCCTAGTGATATATGCCTCTGCAGCCTAACATTTGTCGTCTAGCAATCCTTGCTTAGCAATTTTGCACTTCCTGTCGATCTCATTTTTGAGACATTTGTATTCCTTTTTACCTGCTTCATTTACTGCATTTTTATATTTTCTCCTTTCTTCAATTAAATTCAATGTCTCTTCCGTTTCCCAAGGATTTCTACCAGCCCTCGGCTTTTTACCTACTTGATCCTCTGCTGCGTTCACTATTTCATCTCTCAAACCTATCAATTCTTCTACCGTATTTCTTTCCCCTGTGAGACGCAGCGCCTTCGCATCGCTCCTGTCACTTGTTAGGACGATATCGTTATAGGCATGAGTCATCGACAGATGTCACCAGCTGACATGGACCTGAGTTACAAAGCTGCACGTAGTTGTACTAGTAGACGGACAGTGCTGGCAGTCGTCAAAACGATGTTGTAAAGTTATGTTTGATTAATATTTAATGTATTTGCATAATTAATTGTTTTATATGTGTAGTAATTAGCAGTGTGTGTGAGTGTGTGTGTGTGTGTGTGTGTGTGTTGTATGAGTGAAGAAGAACAGAAGTAAATGAAAATTGTTTTGTTTATTCACGGAGTACCAGTTAAACTATACAGGGGATTTACTACAATTAAATGTGCAGTCAGTTTATGGTACTAATAAATCGTGAGTAGAACACAAATTAATCAGTAATTTCGGAAGGAGTAATTTTAAATTTGATACTTTTCTAAATTTATTTAGCAATTCCCATAGAACGAAATGTTGTACTATGATCGGTCATTGAAGTAAATCGAGGGTTAGCGCGTGATAATACTGCAACCTGATTTGCTGTTTGTGATATCGGCCAATCAGAAAAATGCAGGCTCGCGCCAATCTATGCTGGGAACAAAGCCTTTGGTGTGATCTAGCAGAGTTGGGACCGAGGGTTGGAACTAGTAACATCTCATTGAAAGAAGCTCCGACGAAAGTACTATAAAATCGCGGAAAATTGCTAATTACGGGTTCGCGAAGTAGTGCAAAGTGTATTTAAGTGAACGGTATAGTGGAAGTCGTGTGGAATTTCGGGCGGAATATCAGAATTATTGCTTTTGACTGTTAGATCGCACAACACGCCACGCTGTTTTAACTAAGACTGGTGCAGGTATTACGTGTAGAGCAGAGTGTACAACATTTGAGCGAGCATTTTCATAACCAAACGATCCGGTGAACTCTATTAACTTCGGTAACTGGTGTAAATACCATAAACTGGCTACGTGTGTGATTGTGGTGCGCGTGGGAACTTTGTATTGTGTAGCCACTTAGTACGAACTTTGCAGTATTAACTGTGATCTTTATCGTAAAAAATACACCTGAAAATTTACATTGCCAAGTTAAAACTTTTATCTCAGTACTAGCCACATCCCGTTTACCGGACAATTCTATGTATGTTGCGACCTGCAGTAGACAGTAGTGGTTTAGTATTTTCTACTACAGCTTTTAGCTAGACAAATGAACATTGCAGGACACTGGCAGGGCGGCAAAACGGAACGTGCCGCGCCGCACCTGTTCCTGTCAATCGTTCCCTAATGTTCTCTCCGAAACTATCTAGAATCTTTGGTTTTTTCAGTTTATCCAGGTCCCATCATCTTACATTCCCACCTCTTTGCAGTTTCTTCAGTTTTACTCTACAGTTCATAACCAGTAGATACTGGTCAGAGTCCACATCTGCCCCTGGAAATGACTTAAAATTTAAAACCTGGTTCCTAAATCTGTCTTTCCATTATATAATCTATTTGAAACCTTCGAGTGCCTCCAGGCCTCTTCCATGAATACAACCTTCTTTCATGATTCTTAAACCAAGTGTTACCTATGACCAAGTTATGCTTCGTGCAAAATTCTGCAGACGGCATTCCTACTTATCAAGTAAAATCAATTTTTGTAGGAACCAAAATTGTTCTAGATCTTAATACCAACGCTCGTTGCTAATCTTAGCTAGCCCATTCAAAAAAGAACGTTTTCCACTATGGTTTTAGACAGAAAAGCCTGACTTCAGTCGCCTTAAACATCTTATCGTCAACACACCCGAAATGAATAATTTCTTTAAAGTAAATACTTAAAAAGTCCTTTATTTATACATTTGTGTACACACTGCTTTTAATGTTGGTTCTCATCATAAACATGGGAGAGTCATTGAATACATTTCTACGTAACACGTTAATACCAGTCTCTCCAACACATAGTTTCTTAAAATTTTATACACCTCCTGTATGCTTTTCATTAACTTTAATTATTCGTTAGTGAGTTTGTTGCTGTTAACTTCATGAAATACTTTTGCAAAACATGTCGAAAGTTACAAAAACTGGAACAGTAAATCATTGCATTTCGTAAGATTAATTTATAAAAAATACCTAATTTGTTCCAGGTTCAAACAGCACTGCTTGTTACCCCAGATCGACAGCGTGGGGATTTGCGAAACCATCATGGGATACCAAACGCATACGTACAGTAGAGTTAGTCAGTCACAACTACAGGGTAGCAGGTTTGAACGTCGGAACGTGGCTAGAAACTCACCCGAACAAAGTGCAGACCATCCTAGCAAAAGTATTTGAACTGCATCAGAGAGGACTGATTCGACCTTGTGTTCATTCCGTTATACCTTTCGATCGAGTGAGTTTTCTGGTGTTGAACGTTACTTACTGCTACAAAATGCCACTAACACATGTAACGCTAATACTTGTTCTAGGTGACTGATGGGATAAAGGAGCTGTGCGAAAGGAGAAACTACGGAAAGATCGTTCTCGATCAAGAGCAGTTCTCCACCCATACCCCTAAGAGACTACGGCAGGGTTCGAAGCCACAGCGAGGAACTTCGCAATGGAGAAAACTGTCAGACGAGGACGACGATACGGAAGCAGAAGAGATGGTTCTGGACCCTGAAGATGAAGATTTTTCCGAAGACATGCCACTTCTCTAGGAACTGTCGTCAGGCTCACTAGCATAATTTCATTTTTAGTCTCCTTACTCAATTTGCGGTTTCAAAAATATCAATCCAACACATTTGTCAAATAGTTTAAGTAATGGGTGATAATTTCGTATTTTTCACTCTGAGCTCTATTAAGATTCCAAGCAAAACTCTCAAGCATTAACAATAAAACATGTGCAGTCTTAATGCGTAACTTAATTGCATAATTTACACTACTTCCATATTAGATTTACACGCTGAAACGCCAGTAAAACATCAGAAGTGATTTAACTGTAGCTCTCACTCATTGTTCTCTGCGTGTTCAGGTCATCTCGCGGGTAATAACTTTCACTGCACTTACTTCCTTTGACCCCTATGTGGCATAGGACATCAAAGAGAAATCACCATCCGTCTCTCCTTTGCTATTTCTCAATTCTCCAGAGTTCTTGCAAATTCTTTTTGCTTCCCCTTCCTCTGTTCCTTGTTCCCTAGGGATTCCATTCCAGTGCTTTTTTTCTCGGTGGCTCCCTCTGGTTTTCTCAATGTGTGCCCCAACCAACACCACTTTCTCTCGTATCTGGTCTTCTATAGGTATCTTGTTTGTTATTCGTTAGAGCTCCTCATTACATTTTTTTGTGGCCGCCAGATAATCATGATGAATCGGAGACTTATGAAAGTTTGTAACTGTGATGTTATCTTTTTATTCATTTTCCAGCTTACACTGGCGTACAGGACAGCCTTCACATTTGTATTAAAAATACGGATTTTTGTTTTGTAGCTGATATCTCTATTTTTCCATATTGGATACAGTTGTATTAAGGCAGCATTCGCCTTTTTAATGCGGTTTTTCACGTCATCTCAACTCCATCTTCCGTCCCTACACTACCCAGATACAGGAATGAGTTGTCTCCACCCGCTGCTCCCCTATTAAGTGGCACCTCCATGTTCCCAGAATTTACTCATTTCCTTTGTTTCGCCTGTATTTATCTTGAGGCCAGCAGTCTCTGCTTCTTCTTTCAGCAAGTTTAATTTAGCTTGCAAATCAGTCAGCCTTTAAACTAATAAAACATCGTCTGTAAAATACAAATCCTCCAGACGCACATGGATCCCCCACTGGATTCCTTGCCTCGTGCATGCTGTGACTCTTCTCATAACTGAGTCTAGAAAGAGTAGGACAAGTGTTGGTGATAAAATGCAAACCTTCCGGACTCCAGTTCGTACTTTTATGGGCTCTGTCATATTTCCCTTGTGGAGTACGCAACATTTCTAGCCATCATATAGATCTTTCATGGTTATTAAGATCTCGTGTGGTATGCTATACGTCCGCAACACCTGCCAGAGCACTTTGTTTCATGGAATCGAAGGCCTTTTGAGAATCAATGAATGCCAGGTACATGGTTGCTTCGAATTCTTTGCTTTGCTCTAAAATGATCCTAAGAGTGTTAATAAGGTCAACATAACTGCGTTGTCCCCTAAAACCGGCCTGTTATTTACGCAGTCGCTTCTTAAGAGACTCTTTAATTCTGTTTAAAATAACTATGGTGAAGACATTAGTGGGCACTGACATCAAAGTAATACCACGGCAGTTGTTCCAGTCTGACAAATTTCCCTTTTCTGGGAGCTTTACCACTAAACCATTTTTCCACTCCTTTAGAGATTTCTCTTCAATCCGAATATGCTTCAGCAAGGCATTGAGCATTTTAACAGTACTTTCAATATCGGCTTTTAAGAGCGCCGGTGTTATGTTGTCTAGGCATAGAGCCTTTGTATTCTGTAGGGTTTTCAAAGCAATCCTAATTTCGCCCATTGTGGGGTACTGCAGATATGTATCTTTTTCTTTTTCCTCTGGATCATCTCTTACCCGTTCCTCTTGGTTGTCTTCACAATTTAACAGTTCCTTGAAGTGAAGTGCTCCTCCCATCTCTGTAGTCGTGCCTGCTGAGTTGTAAGCATCACCCCGTCCTTGATATTAACTGGTCCTTCACGTCTGAAGTTCTTCATTGACAACCGTTTGGTTATATTGTATAGCTCTTTCATATTGCCTGGTCTTCCTGCCTCTTCTGCTAACTTTGCTTGCTCATCCATCCATTTCCTTTTATCTCGACGTACCCATGTTTACACTTTTTTGTTCGCCTCCGTGTATTCTTTACGCGCTTCACTCTTCTGCGCTTTTGTCTTACAAAGATTTAAGTTTTAGTTCTTTCCTGTGGCTGATTTCATTCCATGTAGCATGGGAGATCTAGTCCTTCCTTTGATGTGCCTTAAACCCTAATGTTCTCCCCCCCCCCCCCCATATAAATGCCTTTGATTTTTTGCCAGCATGTTTCAATTCCCTCTTCCATAAAGTTTTCTCCAGAGAGGACCTGGAATCTGTTTTGTAGTTAAAGAGCAAATGTTTCTTTGATTTGTTAGTCTTTCAACCTTGCCACATCTATTTTCTTGCTCCTGTGTTTGAGCTTCGTTCTATTTGCCACTATCTGCAGTCTTAATTCCGCCGAAAGTAGGTTGTGGCCGCATCCAACGTCTGCTCCTCTTCTATTTCTGACTTCTAACAGTGTGTCGAAACTTGCGGCTTATGGCTATGTGGTCTATTTGATTTTCGGTGACGTGGTCTGGAGAAACCCACGTTATCTTATGGCAGTTACAATGTGCCTCCAATGACTAAATCATGTTCAGTGCACGTATCAATAGTTCACCATTTACATCTCTGACCCCAATGCCATGCACACCCATGATATCTTTAAGCCCCTCATTTTCAGAACCAACTTTTGCGTTCAAATCACCCATTAAAATTTTTATGTCCCTAGAATTTGTTTGTCTAAGGACTCCGTTAAGTTCTGTATAAAATGCATCTTTTACTTCTCCTTTAGCTATTTCAGTAGATGCATAGCATTGAATTACAGTGACATATCGCACATTTGTTTTAAGGCGTGCGGTTGTTATCCGTTCTGAGACTGGTTTCCACTCCAGTAAGTTCTTATTCCTGATTTTAAATAGTTGTTAAAACACTGGACCCTTGGTATCTTCACATTCTTGATACGATGGGGTGTTCCGCATCGAGCTGCTTCAATATCTCCCTCTTGTGGTCATGGGTTGGCACTCCGACTTCGACTTTCGGCTTGCGTGTTAATCCTGGTTATGCTGCTCCAGCACGAGATGGATAACTGTTAGAGAGAAACTGAAGGAATGGTGGCACAGCAGCAACACCCACTGTAATAAAATCCGCCGTCAGATGTCTCCACCAACAGAAGCGCAAAGTTGGCATTGAGAATATGTAGGCGGTTCTGCCAAATGACAACTCATTCTTCGCTCACTTAAATTACACCTATACTGTCACACATTACTCTTTTTATGATATTCAATATGTACTTTTCCTGACTTTACGTGTAAAACAAAATATCACTCCTGAAAAATTGACTTCTATCATAAATGATAATTACGTACTTCCAAGCACTAGACCTTCATTAACTTGTCTTTCTTTCAGACCGGTGATAATCAGACATTAACTGTTTCTCTTAACACTTTTAAAATGAGTTTAAGTTAACAATTTTTTAGTGAGTAACTGCTTCTGTATATTGCCTGGATAAACCGGGCGCGTATCACTAAAGACTTCCTGGAAACGTCATCTTGAGGTCATGCGCAGGATCGACAACAGCAGGAACTGTGATAAACTTTAGTTAGCGTTTGATAACAATCTCTCAAGACTTCACACACGTGTATTGGAGATCAATAAAATCTTTCCATTCTTGGTACTACGTTTGTTAATCGTTATAATCAAACGTCACGTAACCAATTAACGACGGTTAACACTTCCATATAAGTGCTCTCTCAGGAGTGAGTTAGCGTCAAATTTCACAAATGAGGCGTGAAACGCGCTTGTCTTACAATCTCAAAACGCCGTTTTAAGATAACGGCGCAATGAAAATTTATCGCACACATTTACTCATTGAATATCAATAACGCACCAACGATATAAGCCTTAGATACTAAACGCAGACGGGAATCAAATATCACAGGGGGAGGGCTGGCGTAACGGATAATGTGGTGGTTACTGGAGACGATGGATGTAGGTTCATATCCCGCAACACGCAAATAGACTCCTGTTCAGAGAAAGACACAGAACGACTAGACAGAGGACGTCCATATTCACGAGATATGTACATTACTATGTTCTGCAGAAATAATTGGCATTCGTCACCTCGGTTCAGCATGTGTCCTGTTCTCCAGTAGGCAGAGGGTCCGCCATGGGCCCTGACAACCTGTTGCATGCGTGATGGCGTCGGCGCGTATCAGGTGCAAGTGATGTCCTGTGGTATAGCCATCCATGCTGCATTCACCTGGTTCCAAAGTTCATCTGTGGTGGTTGCCTTTGGCTCACAGTGCTGCAGCCGTAGTTTCACGGTATCCCAGACATTTCCGATTGCGACAAGCCTGGTGATTTGGCGAACAATGGCAAAAAGCTGAATCCTATGGCACCAAGAAGGCACGTGTCAGCGCAGCAACATGTGGTCGTGCACTGTCTTGCTGAAAACCGGCGTCTGGGGTGCTGGGTAGAAGCGGTATGGTTATGGGTCGCGGGATGTCATTTACGTAGGTCACACTGGACGCAGACCAATTATGATTTATGATTGTACCCAGTAGGACCGCACACCGTGAGGCCTTGAGTTGGCGCTGTATGTTCTGTGCGAGTGCAGTCACAGTGATACTGTTCCCCGGTGTGCGGCGAACCAAATTCCGGGCATCATTTTCAAACAAGACCACCATTCGTCCGAAAACACTGGTGCCAATCCTGACCCCAGTGTACGTTCCTTACACCATTGCCGTCTAGCATGTTTCTGCACATTCGTCAAAGGTAGGCGGAGAAGTGGACGACGTTTACGTAACCATGCCGTAATAAACGGCGACGGACAGTCACCCTTGATAGTGTACCACATGTTACTGTTCCACTGCTGCGCCACAGCCGAGGACGGCGCACGTCCGTCCTGCAATGCCATTCGGATGAAGTGTTCATCTTCTTGGGGTGTTGTCTGGGTGCTGCTACATGACATTTCTTCGTGTTCTACGGCCTTCCGTGAACGTTTCTGCACACACTCATTGCACTGCCGAAACACTTCGTCCCACACGGGCAGCAATCTTCCGGATGGATGTCACATTCTCTCATGTCAAAAATGCGCCCTTTATCACTCATTGATTAGATCATACGATTCGTGCGAAGCATCCTGTACCTCTTCTCAATTCACACCTTCTGTTTACAGCGCCAAGGAGAGCGGCAGTCCATTTTACCGGTTGGTGGTGTTCCGCGCGATATCGAAGTTGAGCCCTGAACCCGCAGACCGACAATGTTCAAATGCTAATCAGTTCTGCAGAACATAGTAATGTACATGTCCTGTGAATACGAACGTCCTGTCTCTAGTCGTTCAAAGTGTTCAGAAAAGAACAACATGTGTACTTTCTCGTCTCAGTGGTAACACCCTGGACAATTTCATGAATGCAACAAAGGTCTGTTCTGCAATATTCGGTGTTTAAATTTCCATCTGACTTGATAAAGAAGGATGAAGTATTTGCAATTCTAGTGTGTGGTTAGGCGGAAGCCCGTAAGACAGCTTAAATTGCATAAACAAAAATGAACAATAACATTCGTATTCTCGCTAGTCACAGTCGATTGCCGTTCCTGCGATTGTCGATAATGTACTTGACGTCATAATGAGGGAACGATTGCAGGAAGTCTTGTGAAAAGTTACCCAACGCAGGCGTGCGCACAGATCTCGCGACGGCCTATACTGTACACATTGGTGGCCAGATTTACGCGGCCCTGCTCGATCTGGCAGCGCGCCATGCCCCGATTATCCAGCGACGTAAAACGTAAGTGAAATCGGCTCTTGCAGAACTATGCCCAGCAATTAAACGCAAAGTACACGTACCTTCTCTCAATAAACCATTCTGTAAACCAAACTATACGTTAAATCGGGTGCAACACTAAACTGGTGTCATAACGTTTTGGGACTCAGTCTGCTGACGGCAGCAATTGCATGCAATATGGAGAAACACCAGTCAGCATGCCTGTATCCTTGCTTTGTCAGTTGCCTCGAGCAGCTACTCACGGAGCTCCTCATTTGCAATAGAGAGACAGAGTGCATTCATTTGCAGTCCGCCTCCCACCAACAATAAGCCCTGCAAGTGCCAGGAGCTCAAAGCTGCCCATCCGCATAGCAGTCTCTCAAGCTAATTGCTCAGCTACGGACGCAGACATGGACTCCCACTCATCTTACATTCAAATACCACTATTTTACGATTACCTTGAAGCGCATAACGCGAGTACGAGGACTGCTCCTTCAACAGACCGCGAATAAAGCTCCTCACTACGCGTATGTCCTATTCTTGACTTTAACAGAACGTTAAAACAAATTTCCCTTCATTCAGCGTAATTATGGATGGTCAGAAGTTTGAGATGGAGCATTGAGTGTTTGACTACTGTTGAATACCGATAGGAAGTCGGAAAAGTCTAGACAGTTTCGAAATTTTTTAGCGCAAAATGCCCTAGGAGCAAACAGTGTTCCGTTGAAACGTGAAAATCGAACAGACGTGGATAAGAAATTTCGGGCTACACTAGAATGTGTAGATAGGGTTAGTGCCCCTGGTTACGAAAGTGCATACTTTGATTAGTGGTAGCTGAATTACACTTTTCCGAAATGGGGGGAAAGTCTGTGGCGGGGAAATAACTACACTCCTGGAAATTGAAATAAGAACACCGTGAAATCATTGTCCCAGGAAAGGGAAACTTTGACACATTCCTGGGGTCAGATACATCACATGATCACACTGACAGAACCACAGGCACATAGACACAGGCAACAGAGCATGCACAATGTCGGCACTAGTACAGTGTATATCCACCTTTCGCAGCAATGCAGGCTGCTATTCTCCCATGGAGACGATCGTAGAGATGCTGGATGTAGTCCTGTGGAACGGCTTGCCATGCCATTTCCACCTGGCGCCTCAGTTGGACCAGCGTTCGTGCTGGACGTGCAGACCGCGTGAGACGACGCTTCATCCAGTCCCAAACATGCTCAATGGGGGGACAGATCCGGAGATCTTGCTGGCCAGGGTAGTTGACTTACACCTTCTAGAGCACGTTGGGTGGCACGGGATACATGCGGACGTGCATTGTCCTGTTGGAACAGCAAGTTCCCTTGCCGGTCTAGGAATGGTAGAACGATGGGTTCGATGACGGTTTGGATGTACCGTGCACTATTCATTGTCCCCTCGACGATCACCAGTGGTGTACGGCCAGTGTAGGAGATCTCTCCCCACACCATGATGCCGGGTGTTGGCCCTGTGTGCCTCGGTCGTATGCAGTCCTGATTGTGGCGCTCACCTGCACGGCGCCAAACACGCATACGACCATCATTGGCACCAAGGCAGAAGCGACTCTCATCGCTGAAGACGACACCTCTCCATTCGTCCCTCCATTCACGCCTGTCGCGACGGCACTGGAGGCGGGCTGCACGATGTTGGGGCGTGAGCGGAAGACGGCCTAACGGTGTGCGGGACCGTAGCCCAGCTTCGTGGAGACGGTTGCGAATGGTCCTCGCCGATACCCCAGGAGCAACAGTGTCCCTAATTTGCTGGGAAGTGGCGGTGCGGTCCCCTACGGCACTTCGTAGGATCCTACGGTCTTGGCGTGCATCCGTGCGTCGCTGCGGTCCGGTCCCAGGTCGACGGGCACGTGCACCTTCCGCCGACCACTGGCGATAACATCGATGTACTGTGGAGACCTCACGCCCCACGTGTTGAGCAATTCGGCGGTACGTCCACCCGGCCTCCCGCATGCCCACTATACACCCTCGCTCAAAGTCCGTCAACTGCACATACGGTTCACGTCCACGCTGTCGCGCCATGCTACCAGTGTTAAAGACTGTGATGGAGCTCCGTATGCCACGGCAAACTGGCTGACACTGACGGCGGCGGTGCACAAATGCTGCGCAGCTAGCGCCATTCGACGGCCAACACCGCGGTTCCTGGTGTGTCCGCTGTGCCGTGCGTGTGATCATTGCTTGTACAGCCCTCTCGCAGTGTCCGGAGCAAGTATGGTGGGTCTGACACACCGGTGTCAACGTGTTCTTTTTTCCATTTCCAGGAGTGTATTTGATCAAATAAATGGCTTAAACGGAGTTAGAGAAACAGAAGAGGCGTGAAACGTATAGGATTAGTCTAAACTGGGCGCCACAAATTTATTTATTGAGGGCAATTACTAACCATTCCCTTCTATCAATAGAAAACAATGGACATTTGAAAATGTCCCAGAAAAATGTCTCCATATTTGTTCAATTAACGTTATTTTGTTGTAGGAAAACTGTAAACACTTCCAGGGTCGTAGTTTGTAGAAGTTACATAATGTTCGGTTGTACACACACACACACACACACACACACACACACACACACACACACACACACACCGGTTCCTGAAGATGTATGTTGACTGTGGATATTGTATCACAGACACAGTCCCTTTGACTGCTCAAAGATGTCACTAAACCCGCCCAAAGATGTAAACAACCACGCATGAGCAGCGCCTATTGGACGGACGGAGTCTGACAGCCGATCACCTCAACATTCCACCAGGAAGGGGGTTCACGACTCGTGTTGTATGTAGTTCAAACATGCCTAGACGGTCAATACAGCTGTTCAGTTGCGTCCGCATTGTTGTTACTTTGTGCCAGGAAGGCCTCTCGACAAGAGAAGTGTCCAGGCGTCTCGGAGTGAACCAAAGCGATGTTGTTCGGACGTTGAGGAGATGTAGACAAGAACGGTCGATGACATGCCTCGCTCAGGCTGCCCAAGGGCTACTACTGCAGTGGATGACCGCTACCTACGGATTATGGCTCGGGGCACCCTGACAGCAGCGCCACCATGTTGAATAATGCTTTTCGTGCAGCCACAGCACGTCGTTTTACGACTCAAATTGTGCGCAGTAGGCTACATGATAGGCAACTTCGCTACCGACGTCCATGGCGAGGTCCATCTTTGCAAACACGACACCATGCAGCGCGGTACAGATGGACCCAACAACCTGCCGAATGGACCGCTCAGGATTGGCATCACGTTCTCTTCACCGATGCGTGTCGCATATGCCTTCAACCAGACAATCGTCGGAGATGTGTTTGGAGGCTGCCCGGTCAGGCTGAACACCTTAGACGCACAGTCCAGCGAGTGCAGCAAGGTGGACGTTCCTGATGATGCCTAGGGGTGGCATTATGTGGGGCCGACGTACGCCGCTGATGGTCATGGAAGACGCCATAACGGTTGTACGATACGTGAATGCCATCCTCCGACCGATAGTGCAACCATATCGGCAGCGTATTGGCGCGGCAATCTTATTCATGGACGACAATTCGCGCCACCCCCCCCCCCCCCCCCCCCCCCCGTGCACAGCTTGTGAATGACTTCCTTCAGGATAACATCTCTCGACTAGTGACCAGCATGTTCTCCAGACATGAACCCTATCGAACATTGCTGTTTATGGACGATGTGACGCACTGACCACTCTGAGGGATCTACACCGAATCGCCGTTGAGGAGTGGGACAATCTGGACCAACAGTGCCTTGACGAACTTGTGGATAGTATGCCATGACGAATACAGGCATACATCAATGGAAGAGGACGTGCTACTGGGTATTAGAGGTACATGAGTGTATAGCAACCTGGACCACCACCTCTGAAGGTCTCGCTGTATGGAGGTACAACATGCAGTGTGTGGCTTTCATGCGCAATAAATAGGGCGGAAATGGTTTATGTTCACCTCTATTCCAATTGTGTGTACAGGTTCCGGAGGTGATACAAAGCTTTTTTTGATGTTTGTCTACTAAATAAACGATTGTTAACAAATACAAAATAAAACTTCGGATGACGAAACACAGCAACACAAAACTATTAAGAGAATACAGTCTCTTCATAAACACTCCAAACTAGGTTGTTATTGGGCAGCTATTCCAAATTAGTTCTATTCATATTAAAATCAAAGCAGACGTTATGCATTTTCTGGAGAAAGTGTAACTGCAGCACCATTTACCTCAAGATTTTTCCAGTTTATCTGGAGCTATAATGCAATTGTGTAATAACATGTTAGCTAAAATTTTACCATGGATAGCAAATTCTCTTAGGTGCGTATGCCGTATTCGCCAGAGGTGTAAAATTTGTAACGTCCATGAGCTTGAGTTTCGTTCTAAGTGTTCATGGTACTTCCTCACAACACTTAACATTTTTAACTAAAGACATTTAGAGATATGTGATGCACGACAGTAACTAAGCTTGACCTACGTATTTATTTTTGGTAAAGGGATATTAAAAAAAAGCTTGACCTTGGAATTTAGCGTTTTCGCCTTTTCCCCCCGCTCTAGAAGTTCTTGCAGTCATCTGTGTACACTGATCACTCCAAAATAATTCTTTCAAAATAGTTGTTACACGACAATAGGGCAGACAGTACTCAGTTAAAGCCAAGATAACAATCTTACGTCAGGGTCACGAGACAAGACTTGCGGCTACCCACGTACTTCAGGCAATTTGGGTTACGTTCAAGGTCGGAGGAAACTCAACGTATTAGCCAATTGTGGCACATGCACCAATGTGTGACAGTTCTGGTGCCTATAATGATACATCTCAATTGCATACCTTAAGAATGACAGGAAACCTCCACACTTTTCCTATCTATACCAGTAAGGATCAAAGTGCTCCTCCCCAC
The DNA here is from genome assembly GCF_021461395.2 of Schistocerca americana. Lineage (NCBI taxonomy): Eukaryota > Metazoa > Arthropoda > Insecta > Orthoptera > Acrididae > Schistocerca > Schistocerca americana. The sequence goes on from NC_060122.1 coordinate 698,524,019, forward strand.
ACAGTCTTTCATGACTGGAACAAACGCATGAGCCATGTCACTAGACGTCTGTACACAATAGGTGGAAACATTGTAATGAAGAGTCAGCAGAGACCAGACAACTACTCCAGGTAAAATAAAAATAAGACATGTACCCCCTCATATCTGGATTGTAGGAATGTTGCCTTATTTCCAGATACCTATATTTCGAGTCTAAGACCTATGTGAATTCGATTCAGAATTACTTCAGGACTTTAACAAATTAGATTGGTTCAAATGGCTCTGAGCACTATAGGACGTAACGTCTGAGGTCATCAGTCCCATAGAACTTAGAACTACTTAAACCAAACTAATCTAAGGACATCACACACTCCCATGCCCGAGGCAGGATTCGAATCTGCGACCGTAGTGGTAGCGCGGTTCCAGACTGAGGCCCCCTAGAACCACTCGGCCACAGAAGCCGGCTAATTACAATGGTACTGGGACTAATTTCTGCAATGCTTTATTTATCAATAAATACGCTTGGCAAGTACAGTATAAATTTTCCCAATGACACCTGAGTACTCGCAGTACACTTACGACGAAAAATTCACACGCAACGCGTTGCTAAGTTCACACTGTAAAAAAAGTTACCATCATACTTGACAGAAATGCCGAAAAATTAGATTCAAAATTAATGCTCACTGATCACATGAATTTCTTGATGTAATGTATTATCTTCTTTCGGGATGGTTTGATATAGAGGGCGTTAATAGGACGCCTTAGCAGAGTCGAACTAAAAGAATGTGGTACATTTGCAAACAAAGATGGAGCGTTTGGACACACTGCTGCAACGCACATTAACAATTTTGTCACCGCGGGGTAGGAATGGTAGAGAAAGTCAGTAAAAAAAACAAAGAAAACAAGTACGTGATTATCTTCTAACCAGCTTCCAGATGGCCGGGCCTGTTGCTGCAGCAAGGTGACAGTCGTCAGAACCCAACGTGCGGACAGCACATGCCTTTGCCAGCAACGGGCAATGTTTATAGGTGCTCCTTTGACTGTGAAGAGGCAGCAACCAGGGAACATAATACTATCATAGTTGAGCAACACCTGTGATGACGTATCACACGCGACGCTACCACGTGCTGGGGCTTGATGCAGACAGTACATCAGTAGAAGCACCCAGCAGCATATATTAAACACTCCAATTTTTAATTATAAATTTCTCCAATTCTTGAGGATATTTTCAGAAGATCTATGCACCACACATTTGTCAAGTACAGTTAAAAACGTTCTGCTACATTTACAGTGACAATTACACAATGAACTGTTCAATGGTTACAGGCAGAACACGACGCTGAAATAATTGAAGTCTGTGGTGTGTCTGTGGTGTGTTCAAAATACCCCTCCGCAGGCATATTGCTCGTTACTGCCCCCCCCCCCCCCCACACACACAATTCCACAATTTTACGAAAGTCTGGAGACACCTGTGTTCCAGCCGTTTAGAACACGCGTTATTTTAAAGCAAGGTGTAAGGATGAGCATGGGATACTGCACCCATTTATAGTTTGTGCAGGCGAAACTGGGAGATAATTCGTCGGCGCTGGCTAGTGTTCAGCGCGACCTGCCAAGAATAATCAAATACGGCTCGGAAGCTCCGTGGCCGGCAGTAAAGAGTAATGTAGCTTTGTATTGTTGAAAAACAATTGTAGTGACTCGAGACAGTGACTGTTTTAGTAGACGTTGAACAGCTGTTGAGTACGTGGATAGTCAGCCACGATAAAAGCTTACGTATTGTGTTCAAAAATGTGTAATTAACTGATTCTGGGTGCCCGGTAATGTGTGGGCTTATGTCATATAGTTTAGTTTTTTTTTACCCTTCGTACAAAGTGGAAATATGTTCTGGTGCATTGAATGATATTCCAAGAGTAGCTTACTTTTTAAAATAAGGGGGGGGGGGGGGGGGGGGGGGAGAGAGAGAGAGAGAATTTCCCCTTCCTAACAGTGAAATTTTCGGAGAAGCGTCCGGTGCTAGCAGAAGACATCGGCGCTGCAAAAAAAGCAGAACCAGCATTCAACTAGTACGTCCACGAAAACGCCTAACATTACACAGTGCCACCGCAAGCTGTCGCCAGAGCAACAAAGATATTTGACAGCCAGCAAGTGCGTGTCTGTCCCATCGTTTAATAACTACCTCATTGCATTATTTAATGCGAAGTATAACTAGGTGGCGTTGAAATGGATAGACTTTCTGCAACAATACCGTCAAAAATTCGTTTTTAGGGTATAGAAAGACATGTGTAGTGCTGTCATTCTGCAATAGCACACCTTGAAAAAGTGTGGTAGGTTCGTGATGTCACCAGTTTGTCAATGTAGACCATACTGCTTCAACACACAAGTGTTTGAAAAATGAGTTAGTGCCGTATTGCACCATTTGTACTAAGCCGCTGGAAACGATAGCGGCTATAAAATTCCCAGACTAGAATCCTGTATCACGTGCGTGATATTTTGGAAAATTATATCGTTTTTCAAGTGTGTTTCAGGTGTGTCGGGTGCTGTCACAGCATCTGCCAGATTCATTTGTAATATTACATTAAACTGTAGGTAATTTTAGGAAATTAATCGTTCTTGCATACTTTTTGAGTGTTTTTTTTTCGGAAAATTAATTTCTCTGGTTGTTGTAAAGGGGAAGGGGGAAGAGAGAGAGAGAGAGAGAGAGAGATAGTGCAGGTTACGAGAATTAGAAATTTGGAAGTCAAAATGGTTAATAAATAATACCACTCAACTGGAGTTAATAGCTTACAAAATACACGTATGAATCAGGTTTTTATCGTTCGCAATTGGGAACCACCTATGTGGAACCTGATGAGAACTGTAACAAGGGTGTTTCACTGTGGACCCCACTGTCTATGGGAATAGAAAATGGAAAACGCAGACACAGTTACAGTATTATTGAGGAATGATTAAAAATTTTGTTTCACCTTTCGTAGGTAATAAAATTAGGTAATACAGTGTACTTTCCTAAGAATAGCCACATCACGTCACCTGTAAGTGCTCCACTTAATCATAGTTGTGCGGTAGGCTAGGGTGCTGGCGTTGCCTCGACAGAGCCGTTCCTGTCCGAGGTTACAATGCTACGTGTAACAGCTAGCTAGCGCCTGTGTCCTATAGTTCAGCGTTTAACACTTACAACCGTGCATTACTATAAATAAATACGGTGTTACCACAAAAGGAACTAGTCGATGTTAGTGAGTACTCTTAATTTTGCAACAGCTTCGTGCAGACGATCCATGTATTATCTTATTAAAAGCTGGAGGAACACATTTTAGTGCAATTAAAGCTTGAGACAGGAAGTTCTTATTGCATTGATGGCTTATACGTACACTGGGTACTAGTTTCGGCAGGGCTGAGCTGCGATCTTCAAATTCGATTGCTTGAAAAAGATTAAAGAAGTACTAAGTTGTTGTAAATGTAATCGTAAATTAACAATCTTACACAAGTACTTCTTAATTTACCCTCAGCGTACGGCTTGTGAGATAGACTGCACTTTTATTTAACCATCAGAACGGAACGTGATTTGAAATTAAGGTAAAAGTACCTTCACGTAAGTTATTACACTAAATAGGCCTATATAAAATCCAAAATTTGCCGAAGATAACACTATCTCATGACGAAAAGAGGAAAAAATATTAGTTTACTGTCTTTATGGCAACGTAGTCGTACAGGCACGACAAACCAAGACATCCCGCATCTGTCTGAGTTGCCTGCAGGCCACAAGTATACACAACATTTATAACCAGATACCCAGAATTAACATTTTTAACAGAACGACTGGCTGATCAGATCCGTGTGATAATAAAAAAATAACAGGATACCCCAGTTAGAATTAGAAAACATCAAACAAGTACAACAAATACTGGAACAAAATAATGTGCAATCAGAAGAAGGAAATAGAGTAACGGACTCAAACATCCCAGAGTAAACAAAGAACAACACGCATCAATTAAACAATCAGAGGATAACGAAATCTTAAGACAGCCACCAGAACAACCACAAATAGAACTCGAAGTAACACACATTTTATATACAGAAGAAAAATTTCAGCTGACATATATAGAATACAAAGACACAAATACAGACATTAGACCATTCTTGCATAGACCGCCAAATAACCCACAAGTCGAAACAACAATAAAAACTATCAACACAATCATACACAACAAAATAAATGAAAACATAACTACGGAAGAGTTACAACTACTGGTTTATATAGGAGCACTCACTATACTACATATACACACTAGGCAGAGATCAGAACCAACCAACCAACACACAGAAGAAACCCACAAAACCAGTATGGCAACACAGGCTACAGATCAGAATAGAAAAACTGAGAAAAGACATCGGACAGCTAACACAATTTATAGGAAATGAAATGTAAGATAAAAACGAAAAAGGTTAGGTAAAATGTCACAACAAGAAGCGACAGATCAATTTGATGAAAAGAAGCAGAAATTACAAGCATTGGCCAAACGACTTAGAAGATGCAAAAAAAAGTGTAAATAGAATGAAACAAAACAAAACATTCAACACAAACCAAAAGAAATTTTACCAGACAATAGATAACACACACATTAAAATAAACAATCCACCAAACACAACAGACATGGAACACTTTTGGAGCAACATATGGTCAAACCCGGTATAACATAACAGGCATGCACGGTGGATACAAGCAGAAACAGATACATACAAGATGATACCACAAATGCCTGAAGTGATAATTTTGCAACATGAAGTAACCCAAGCAATTAATTATACTCACAATTGGAAAGCCCGTGGAAAAGATAAAATAACAAATTTCTGGCCAAAGAAGTTCATCTCAACACATTCACATCTAACTAAATTATTTAACAGTTACATTGCAGACCCATACAAATTCCCTGATACACTTACACATGGAATAACTTATCTGAAATCTAAAGATCAAGCAGACACAGCAAACCCAGCTAAATATCGCCCCCATAACCTGCCTACCAACAATATACAAAATATTAATTTCAGTCATTACACAGAAATTAATGACACATACAACACAGAACAAAATTCTAAATGAAGAACAAAAAGGCCGTTGCAAAGGAGCACGAGTATGTCAAGAGAAACTGTTAATAGGTGCAGAGGTGATATATCAAGCTAAAACTAAACAAAGGTCGCTACACTATGCATACATTGATTACCAAAAAGCTTTTGATAGTGTACCCCACTCATGGTTACTACAAACATTGGAAATATACAAAGTAGAACCTAAATTGATACAGTTCCTAAACATAGTAATGAAAAATTGGAAAACCACACTTAATATAGAAACAAATTCAAATACTACATCACAGCCAATACCGATTAAGTGTGGAATATACCAAGGAGACTCTTTAAGTCCTTTATGGTTCGGCCTTGCTCTGAACCCACTATCCAACATGCTAAATAATACAAATTATGGATACAATATTACTGGAACATACCCACACAAAATCACACATTTGCTATACATGGATGATCTAAAACTACTGGCAGCAACAAATCAACAACTCAACCAATTGCTAAAGATAACAGAAGTATTCAGCAATGATGTAAATATGGCTTTTGGAACAGACAAATGTAAGAAAAATAGCATAGTAAAGGGAAAACACACTAAACAGGAAGATTACATATTGGATAACCACAGCGACTGCATAGAAGCGATGGAAAAAACAGATGCCTATAAATATCTAGGATACAGACAAAATATAGGAATAGATAATACAAATATTAAAGAACTAAAAGAAAAATATAGACAAAGACTAACAAAAATACTGAAAACTGAATTGACAGCAAGAAACAAGACAAAAGCTACAAATACTTACCCTATACCAATATTGACCTACTGATTTGGAGTAGTGAAATGGAGTAACACAGACTTAGAAGCACTAAATACACTTACACGATCACAATGCCACAAATATAGAATATATCACATACATTCAGCAACTGAAAGATTCACATTAAGCAGAAAGGAAGGAGGAAGGGGATTTATCGACATAAAAAACCTACATTATGGACAGGTAGCCAATTTAAGAAAATTCGTTCTAGAACTAGCAGAAACTAGCAAAATACACAAAGCAATCACTCATATAAATACATCGGCTACACCACTGCAATTTCATAACCACTTCTACAACCCTTTAGATCACATAATATCAACAGATACGAAGAAAGTAAATTGGAAATAGAAAACACTACATGGCAAGCACCCGTATCATCTAACACAGCCCCACATCGATCAAGACGCATCCAACACATGGCTAAGACAAGGCAATATATACAGTGAGACGGAAGGATTCATTATTACAATACAGATCAAACAATAAACACCAGATATTACATTAAGCATATTATTAAAGATCCCAATACCACAACAGATAAATTCAGACTTTGCAAACAACAAATAGAAACAGTAGATGACATCACAAGCGGATGCACAATACTAGTATATACAGAATAAACCAGAAGACATGACATTGTAGTAAAAATAATACATCAACAACTTGCCAGACAACATAAATTAATAAAACACGTTCCCACACACAAGTATGTACCACAAAATGTACTGGAGATTGATGAATACAAATTATACTGAAACAGAACCATTATAACAGATAAAACAACACGACATAACAAACCTGACATCATACTCACCAATAAAAAGAAGAAATTAACACAACTAAACCAAATATCCATACCCAATACAACAAATATACAAAACAGGAGAAAAAAATTGAAAAATACATCCAACTGGCTGAGGAAGTCAAGGACATGTGGCATCAGGATAAAGTTGACATTATACCAATTATACTATCAACTACAAGAGTCATACCACACGATATCCACCAGTACATCAATGCAATACAGCTACATCCAAAATTATATATACAACTACAGAAATCTGTAATTATTGATACATGGTCAATTACCCAAAAGTTCCTAAATGCAATATAACACATACTGTACAGTTAAAAGGAAGTCACGCTTGATCAAGGTCCGCGTCACTTTCCATTTTTGACCAGACATAACGCCTGAGAAAAGATATATATATATATATAACTTTTTTTTTTTTTTTCTTTTTTTTTTTTTTTTTTTTTTTTTTTTTTTTTTTTTTTTTTTTTTTTTTCGTCAGTCTACAGACTGGTTTGATGCGGCCCTCCACGAATTCCTTTCCTGTGCTAACCTCTTCATCTCAGAGTAGCACTTGCAACCTACGTCCTCAATTATTTGCTTGACGTATTCCAATCTCTGTCTTCCTCTACAGTTTTTGCCCTCTACAGCTCCCTCTAGTACCATGGAAGTCATTCCCTCATGTCTTAGCAGATGTCCTATCATCCTGTCCCTTTTCCTCATCAGTGTTTTCCACATATTCCTTTCCTCTCCGATTCTGCGTAGAACTTCCTCATTCCTTACCTTATCAGTCCACCTAATTTTCAAAATTCGTCTATAGCACCACATCTCAAATGCTTCGATTCTCTTCTGTTCCGGTTTTCCCACAGTCCATGTTTCACTACCATACAATGCTGTACTCCAGACGTACATGCTCAGAAATTTCTTCCTCAAATTAAGGCCGGTATTTGATATTAGTAGACTTCTCTTGGCGAAAAATTCCTTTTTTGCTATAGCGAGTCTGCTTTTGATGTCCTCCTTGCTCCTTCCGTCATTGGTTATTTTACTGCCTAGGTAGCAGAATTCCTTAACTTCGTCGACTTCATGACCATCAATCCTGATGTTAAGTTTCTCGCTGTTCTCATTTCTACTACTTCTCATTACCTTCGCATTTCTCCGATTTACTCTCAAACCATACTGTGTACTCATTAGACTGTTCATTCCGTTCAGCAGATCATTTAATTATTCTTCACTTTCACTCAGGATAGCAATGTCATCAGCGAATCGTATCATTGACATCCTTTCATCTTGTATTTTAATTCCACTCCTGAACCTTTCTTTTATTTCCATCATTGCTTCCTCGATGTACAGATTGAAGAGTAGGGGCGAAAGGCTACAGCCTTGTCTGACACCCTTCTTAATACGAGCACTTCGTTCTTGATCGTCCACTCTTATTATCCCCTCTCGGTTGTTGTACATTTTGTATATGACTCGTCTCTCCCTATAGCTTACCCCTACTTTTTTCAGAATCTCGAACAGCTTGCACCATTTTACATTGTCGAACGCTTTTTCCAGGCCGACAGATCGTATGAAAGTGTTTTGATTTTTCTTTAGCGTCCATTATTAGCCGTAGCATCAGAATTGCCTCTCTCGTCCCTTTACTTTTCCTAAAGCCAAACTGATCGTCACCTAGGGCATTCTCGATTTTCTTTTCCATTCATCTGTATATTATTCTTGTAAGCAGCTTCGATGCATGAGCTGTTAAGCTGATTGTGCGATAATTCTCGCACATGTCAGCTCTTGCCGTCTTCGGAATTGTGTGGATGATGCTTTTCCGAAAGTCAGATGGTACATCTTCTTCTTCTTCAGTAGCTCTACAGCCCTTGGTGAGCCTTGGCTTCTTCAACAATCTTCCTCCACACTTCTCGGTTATTTGCTGCTCTTTTCCACCCCCGGACTCCTATATTGCTGATATCCATTATTACCTCATCGATCCATCTTCTTCTAGGTCTCCCTTTTCGCCTAACTGAATGGATCATACCTTTCATCATTTTCTTTGGAATTCTATCCTCTGCCATTCTCTCCAAGTGTCCTAGCCATCGTATTCGGTGTGATTTAACAAATTTTACTATGTCCCTGCCTTGAATTAACTCCTGTAATTCAGCATTGTAGCGTATTGTCCAGCCTTCTTCCTCCCTTATTGGCCCATAGATTTTGCGTAGTATTTTCCGCTCAATGCTTCTTAGTGCATTTTTATCGTGTTCTGTCAACGTCCATACCTCTGAGCCGTATATTATATATTAGCAATTTAGTTTTTCTTGTAACAAGGCTACTTTTGAAAAGCTGCATATTTGCAAAGTAAGCTCTGTTTCCTGCTTGTATTCTTTCCCTTATAGCCTTTCCAATACTGGTATCATTTGTTATTAGGGCTCCCAAGTAGTTAAAAGAGGACACTCCATTGAAGCATTTCCCATTGATGTTTAGGTTTTTAGGGGTTCTTCTGGCCTCAGATTGTGACATTACCATATATTTTGTTTTGTTTACATTTACTATGAGGCCAATTTTTAAGGCTTCTGTTTCCATTGCCCAGTATGTTTCTAGGAGTGTATTGGTATTTATTCCTACTATAGCAATGTCATCAGCGTATGCACATATCTAGCTAGTTTTCATAAATATGGTGCCTCTTTTGTTGATTTTATTTACTGCACTATGCAGGGCAATGTTGAATAGGACAGTGGAGAGACTATCCCCTTGCTTCACACCTTTATTAAAGTCAAAGCTTTCACTTGTTCTGCTAAGGACATATACTTTTGCTCTTGTCTCTGTCATTGTCATTCTGATTAGTCTTATTAATTTAGCACATATACCAACTTCTTTTAGTACAGATGGTACATCGCCAGACTCATATATTCTACACACCAACGTGAATAGTCGTTTTGTTGCCACTTCCCCCAATGATTTTAGAAATCCTGATGGAATGTTATCTATCCCTTCTGCCTTATTTGACCCTAAGTCCTCCAAAGCTCTTTTAAATTCCGATTCTAATACTGGATCACCTATCTCTTCTAAATCGACTCCTGTTTCTTCTTCTATCACATCAGACAAATCTTCACCCTCATAGAGGCTTTCAATGTATTCTTTCCACCTATCTGCTCTCTCTTCTGCATTTAACAGTGGAATTCCCGTTGCACTCTTAATGTTACCACCGTTGCTTTTAGTGTCACCGAAGGTTGTTTTGATTTTCCTGTATGCTAAGTCTGTCCTTCCGACAATCATATCTTTATTGATGTCTTCACATTTTTCCTGCAGCCATTTCGTCTTAGCTTCCCTGCACTTCCTATTTATTTCATTCCTCAGCGACTTGTATTTCGGTATTCCTGATTTTCCCGGAACATGTTTGTACTTCCTCCTTTCATCAATCAACTTAAGTATTTCTTCTGTTACCCATGGTTTCTTCACAGCTACCTTCTTTGTACCTATGTTTTCCTTCCCAACTTCTGCGATGGCCCTTTTTAGAGATGTCCATTCCTCTTCAACTGTACTGCCTACTGCGCTATTCTTTATTCCTTTATCTATAGCGTTAGAGAACTTCAAACGTATCCCACTTCTTTGCGTATTGATTCTTCCTCACTAATGTCTTGAACTTCAGCCTACTCTTCATCACTACTATATTGTGATCTGAGTCTATATCTGCCCCTGGGTACGCCTTACAATCCAGTATCTGATTTCGGAATCGCTGTCTGACCATGATATGATCTAATTGAAATCTTCCCGTATCTCCCGGCCTTTTCCAAGTATACCTCCTCCTCTTGTGATTCTTGAACAGGGTATTCGCTGTTACTAGCTGAAACTTCTTACAGAACTCAATTAGTCTTTCTCCTCTTTCATTCCTTGTCCCAAGCCCATATTCCCCTGTAACCTTTTCTTCTACTCCTTCCCCTACAACTGCATTCCTGTCGCCCATGACTATTAGATTTTCGTCCCCCTTTACATACTGCATTACCCTTTCAGAATCCTCATACACTTTCTCTATCTGTTCATCTTCAGCTTGCGACGTCGGCATGTATACCTGAACTATCGTTGACGGTGTTAATGTGCTGTCGATTCTGATTAGAACAACCCGGTCCCTTTTTCTGCTGCTGTTGATATTACCCGATACTCATCTGGCCAGAAATCCTTGTCTTCCTTCCACTTCATTTCACTGACCCCTTCTATATCTAGACTGAGCCTTTGCATTTCCCTTTTCAGATTTTCTAGTTTCCCTACTACGTTCAAGCTTCTGACATTCCATGCCCCGTCTCGTAGAACGTTATCCTTTCGATGATTATTCAATCTTTTTCTCATGGTAACCTCCCCCTTGGCAGTCCCCTCCCGGAGATCCGAATGGGGGACTATTCCGGAATCTTTTGTCAATGGAGAGATCATTACGACACTTCTTCAATTACAGGCCACATGTCCTGTGGAGACACGTTACGTGTCTTTAACGCAGTGGTTTCCATTGCCTTCTGCATCCTCATGTCGTTGATCATTGCTGATTCTTCCGCCTTTAGGGACAATTTCCCACCCATAGCACAAGAGTGCCCTGAACCTCTATCCGCTCCTCCGCCCTCTTTGACAAGGCCGTTGGCAGAATGAGGCTGACTTCTTATGCCGGAAGTCTTCGGCCGCCAATGCTGATTATCTATCAAAATTTAGGAAGTGGCGGGGATCGAACCCGGGACCGAAGACGTTTTGATTATGAAGCGAAGACGCTACCCCTAGACCATGGGTCGGTCCCTAAAGAATTAATAATAATAATAATAATAATAATAATAATAATAATAATAATAATAATAATAATAATAATAATAATAATTTCTGGGTTCTTTAGCAATGTGCGAACATGTAACAGTACCTGATAGAATACAATGTGAATCATTTAAATAGTACAACGTTAGTCACATAAAATTAGAAATATAGTAGATAATACTTCGACAATTTTCAAGATCGTAAAAATTATTCCCAATAAGTCAGTTAACATTAAACATTTGTTAAAGGTCACAAGAACGACGCAAAGTGGGACACAATATAGATAACTGTATGAGAGTCGATCATTTTGTAGCACTATGGTATAAAGCCTAGTTACAAATTCTATCATGTATTATACTTTTCGTCTCACAGTAGACGTCACATGGGCCGGCCGAAGTGGCCGTGCGGTTAAAGGCGCTGCAGTCTGGAACCGCAAGACCGCTACGGTCGCAGGTTCGAATCCTGCCTCGGGCGTGGATGTTTGTGATGTCCTTAGGTTAGTTAGGTTTAACTAGTTCTAAGTTCTAGGGGACTAATGACCTCAGCAGTTCAGTCCCATAGTGCTCAGAGCCATTTTTTTGACGGCACATGGAAATTTCCAATTATAGAGCAGTTTTACATACTCGTTTAATTGTAATGTATACATCGATACACAAAACATAGCACAGAAGTCATGGTATTTTGACGTATTACAATAATGGATGTGTACATGTCAAGATGATATGCCATTAATTGAGGTCTAGATTACTCACTTGAGGTGAACAATGACACTGGACAATGACACTGGACAATGCCATTTCACAGTAAGTGCTCAAATATGCATTTTCTTATGTCCTGATAATGAGATCTGGAATAAGGAAATAATGCAAGACAAATTTCAGTTGGTCAGATTTTGTCTTTCGATGACTAGGACGTGCGTCTAGGTAACAGCTTAACAGTATGATTACCGAAATGTGATGTTGTAACAATTTTAGAGACTTCATAAAGTACCGAAAGAAAGGAAGTTAGCCATATTAGAGAATTTACCGAGATATATATTTATATCGGGAATAAAAGGTCACCACGCAGAATATTGAAAGACCAATTAGCTCAACAAAACATTTTAACTTTTTTCTCTGCGTTAATTTTCAATTCTTTTGCAAGCCAAAGCGATTGATCGGGCACTTAAGAGTCGCCTAGTGAGTCGCCTAGTGGATGTGTAACTACAGAGGCCGGAAGAAGTAAAGGAAATTACTATGAAAGACATGCTTACTTGGTTGATGGTTCAAACAGTATAGTAGATGAATCCATAAGAAATTCAGGTCGTTCTATGGGGAGCAAAATGATCAATTCCGTGGGAGTATTTAAAGACGAATTAAAAACTGAATTGGAAAATTCTATGGGGTGTTTAAAAAATGATTTGAGTGGTAAAATACAGGGATTAATCAGTAAAGTGGATTATTGAACACTAGAACCACAGTTGGGTCACTAACGACCCGCGTTTATTTCCCTTTTATTATTCTGGATCATTGGGTTATTGTTACTACTAATAAATCTAATCTTTAAAATGTTGTAAATTTTATTATGAAATCAATGAAAATAAAGTAGTTTTTCACAAATTATCATTTATTATTTTAAAAATGTTACACACATTTGCTGTGGGCCTTTACTGGGTACCCTCTTAATGGTGAGTACAAATAAGTCTTTTGATGTACATTTGTTGCAGACAGTTTTTTGCACGTAGGACACATCACAAATTATATTTTTTTCCTTCACAGTTAGATTTTACGAGGCACCGTTTCGCTTTCCTTGTCTTTCAAGAGTGTCTTAGGGTGTGACAGAGGCACTACTCTCCTGGTTATTGCGTACCAAGCTCCTCCCCCACCTGCAGTAAGAAATCTCTGTGTTTGAAATGTTTCTCGTTTAGAGCATTGTGCAATACTTGGGCATTCATTCCAGCGAAATCCAGTAAGTTGTAAAGTTTATGATCAGTCAAACGACACGATGGTGCCTTGACAGAGTATTAGCGATCCGTCTGGTCAAGCACGTCCACTCCATATTTAGAGCACTTATAAAATGTAACTGTATCTGGCTTCTTTATCAAACCATCTTCAATTTTAATATGAGGATGAATAGTGCTAGAATCAGGATATTCATGTGGCTCTTTTCCTGGTAAACTGTCAGTGTGGTGTCATTCTTCCTCAACAATACTATGATGTACACTTCTTTTGCCTTCTTGATACAGAGTGTAATTTCCCTAGGCTTGCCCTATAGACTTGTAGCATTTGCTTTCAAGGTTTCAGAGAGAGCCAAGGAGGTGAAAAAATTGTCACATCTGACATTTTTTCCTTTATTGATGTAAGGTTGCATCAATTTTTCTACATCAAAATAGCCAAGACTCTTATCACTCGGCCTAGTGTTATCCTTCCCTAGATAAGGGAAGGAATTCACAAAATAGTTGGAGTATTTGTCTAGTGTCATCCAAAGCTTTTTCCTGTATTTGTCCGGTTTTGAGACCGTGAACTGTGTGAATCTGCAAAGGTACTATGGAGGAAAAAGCTGTTCGTCGATTATTATATATGGACTCAGTATGTAGCAACATTGTGCATTCGCAATGAACTCATTCCAGATCTCTAATAGCAAAGCAAACTTCTTTCAGTCGTTCTGATCTTGTCCATCTAAAGTCAAATCTGAGATAAAGCATTATCTCTCTGAATCTGTTACGAGCCGTTGTTGAGTTCACAAGCACCACGGACGTACACTATAGCTACAAAAGCCTCCGATTCTTCAGGGTTCGTAGTCCAATCGTCTGAACCCAATACTCGACGTGGTTCAGTCTCAGTGAATTTTACAATGTGTTTCAGAATGTTGTCCGTTATCGTAAGGTGCCAAGCACTGTAGCATGTCTCATTCACGTTTCGTTTTGCATGCGAAAATTGTCCTGCATGGTCTATGAAAACATTTTGTTGTGCATATCTGCCAACTGAACAGTCATATGTAACTCCCACTTTCCATGTACCTCTCTCTGCTTTCTCTACCTGAAGGAAACTGAAGTAGTCCACAACCTTGGACATTTCGTTGTCCACGACATCCACAACCACGATCTGACGTAGCCTTTTTGGGAGCTGTTCCTGTAATAGTAGTAACTATTATTACAACAATTGGTATTCAATATAATGTGGAATATTAGAACAAAAACAAATCTCTGTAAATGTAATGTAAGACTTGTAAAAAGTCAAGAAAGTATAACGTCTAAATGTGTTGCAATTGAAATCTGTGTCTATGCAGCACATACATGAACAATAATTGTTATAAAAACAAAACACACAGACTTACATATCTTCCTTATCATTATTCAATAGAACATCCTGAGGAGTAACATCATCTTCTGATGAAAAATCTGGAACTGCAGGCGGTGGCAATTCTTCCTCAGCTGATGACTCAACCAGCGCGACGTCAGATTCGTGAGCCAAAATCTCATTTAGCGCATTTATAATGTACTCTTCTGTTCATAGTCGTTTGGCCATAATAAATTTGTATGTTGCAAACAGTATATACACAGTTAGGAATGCACTACTAAAACTGTATTGCATGAAACAAAACACTATATACACAGTTAGAATGCACTACTAAAACCGTATTGCATGAAACAAAACACCGGCTACGCAATAAGTGCATACACCATTGGACGCGTTTCAACCTGCGCTCTAACTCTCTCTCTCTCTCTCTCTCTCTCTCTCTCTCTCTCTCTCTCTCTCTCTCTCTCCCCCCTCTCTCCTCCCACGCTGGAAAACTGCAACGCCAGCGAGATAAAAGGGAGTGAGACATAAGAGAATTTTGTGATTGTTGGCCAAACACAATCTAACAATAAGCATGAAGCTGCACGAAAAATATGATTGTTATAGCCACTGCAGCGGAGGGGTCAGAACTATCTGTCTGCGGTTCTAGGTGAATCTTCATATTTCTCTTTTAAGGTTTCCCCATGAAGTATAAAATTAAGTATAATCGCTAATTACCTTATTTTATAATAAGTAACAGAAATTCAGCACTCTAGGCAGTAACGTAGAAGAGTGACAAACGAAAGAATTAAGAAGCTTGTCATTAATGAGCCAGCTGCGGTTCTGGTGTAAACGGTAAAGTTTGGGAGGTGGAGAGGAATTTGATCGCCAGAACTGATACAGTTGAGACTGAACTGAGGTCTGAGATTGCTTCAGGTAAGCAGGTTATAATAAAAGGGATGAGGAAGACAAAGTAAGCTCTTTTTGAGGTGGATAGAAACGTTGTGGTTAGCTGTGATGAAACAGAAACTTTGCTGTTGGTCGAACTAACAGGCACATCTACCAGTCTGAGAAAAGAAATGAAAAGTGTGGTAGCTGTAAATACAGTAATTGTGAAATTTCTAAAGTAAACAGTAGAATAAGTAACTTAGGATTATATAGTGCTTCAGGAAATGTGGGATGGCTTATAACACAGGCACCCAGTTGTGAAAATTTTTCAGGAGAAAGTAAATGCCATGCTGAGGATTTCGTTGCAGGTTACAAGTTTTATTGAAGGGCTGAGTGACCAAAGTAAAACAAAGTTTGTTAAGTTCTGCTGGGACAGGAGCAAATCAATATGCTGATCACTTCATTTTGTATAATGTATTTGAACAGTTAATTTTGAATAGGTATTGGAGTCAAGCCAAGCAATGTAGGTTACATAATGAGTTTATGAATGGACCAGTGTGCGAGGTTGGGGGGCACATATAGTATGAGAGTGTTCTGTCACGAGAAAGTAAGAATCTGGGTTAAAACAACTGGACCATGTCGTCCAAATTCATGTTTAGGAATTAAGATAGATGTTGCATTTAGATGGATGATGAAGAAGGTTATCTGAGAATTTGTCTTAGACGTAAATACTTCACCTGAAGATGACAAGTAAGAAACATGCTGAAATGTTACTGGAGAACAATGCATTGACTTGGCTGTCAACCTGAGAAGATTTTATCATCAGTTAATACATTGTCCTACAGACTCTGTAGAGAGTTACTTAGATTTTATATAGAGAATGGATCAGACATTGAGCCTTAAGCCAAGCTCTGGGGGGTAATGATCAGGAAACCAATCACAGAAACTATACAACAATAGAACAATCCAGAGAAACAGAACAGGGATAGAAGTCATGATAACTGGAGAGGGAATAGACAAAGGACTAGGAATGGGGGGGGGGGGGAATCAATGGGAAAACAATTACAGGAAGGAACCAAGGCTAATGAATGAAAGTAGTGCTAGGATTGTGGAACTAAATAATAGACAGTAACAAGAACAGAATTCAGAAAAGAAAATGTGATGGAACCAGGGTACATTTTGGGACAAGACATAATGTAAGATCAATAGACAGGATACTGTTTATAGGCACGATATCAGGGTTTTTTATATCACTAAAGAAGTAAGGAAAGAGAGGATATATGAATGGAGACAGTTATAAGGAACAATAAGTTCTTTGGAGGCTGATTTAAACAGCATTATAAAAAAAATGCTTATACAAGAATTTCTTACAAAGAAACTGAAAAGCAAAGGACAGAAATTAAATTGGGCATCTAATCAATATAGGGGATGACAGTGTTGCGAATGTAGAGCAAAATAGTGTTGGTTTGGCATCTATGTTAAATAATGGATCACAATTGGCTGTGGAGACTGGCCAGATAAATGTGTCTTGTGATGTTGGTAGTATTTGCAACAGAAATGATACTGAAGTAGGTAAAATGGAATCTACTCGTAGTTCAGTTGAAGTAGATATCAATTGAGTGAAGGCAATAGTGCCGCAGTGTTTGTGTGAATGGGTATGTACAAGGCACATACAATGTGAGTGACATTAAGAGTTGCTGGGCAGTTATTCTTATACAAGATGATGTTGGTGACAATTTTTGCAGTATGCAGAGTATAGTTGCAGATAATGATATTTTTGTGTTAGAAGTTGTAACACCATTAATCCTAGTGATGTAACTTCTGTTGCAGACAGTATGGATGAAGATGTGGGACAGGTCCCTTTATTTGTCAAACCTTGGGAGGCTAAGCAGAAGACTGAGTTTGATTCAAGAGAGTGGGTAGCCTTAGCCAAGTGGTTTCAGAAGTAGGTGCATACAGATTGGAAGATTATTGAACATGATTATACTAGGCAGATCAGCGAGCAAAGTGAAAAGAATGCGGATAATGATTTTAAGTGGATGGGGGAGAGTATGAAATGATGATCAGCGTATTGGTATGGGTGTGTGTGAATTAAACACTGAAAGGATAGGGAAAGCTGGGTAGCATTTGAAAAATTTCACCAGCAGTTGATACAAGGGACATGAGAGAAAGTAAAGTGTAATGTTGCCAGAAGGCTTGGGTCTGGAGGGGGGGGGGGGGAGTGGAGTGCAGGAAGTTTAAAATTTAAAGAAGCTTTGAATTTATTATTTGCAGGGGATATTGAGACAGAACAGTTTAATGAAAATCAGATGTGTTCTGTGATGAAAGATTGTGTGCATGAAGTAGAGGAAGATCTTTTAGCTGAAACTGAATTAAAATATAACATCATTGAAATGGTTCAGCCTATAATAGGTATTCAGGTACGAGAAATATGAGACTGTTTTAGTAAATACTGGGAGTTTTGTTTGTGGCTTGGCAGAGGATTCACATGAGCACATTAAAAATGAGGAAACAGAAGAATTTTCAGTCAAAGGAAAAGGAATAAAAATTGGGATTTGCAGTAAGCTAGTAAAGAGGTAAGTTGTGTTACATGTAGACATTTGTGGAGAAATATTTAATCATGCATTTCTTCTGGTGCCAAATCTGAGCATAAATGTGGTGCTGGGCATTGGCTTTCTGAGTAAATATGAGGTAAATGTATACTACAAAAAAGGGGCACTTGGAATAAATGCAGAAAGTTGCAGGAAGAAAGTCAAACTTCAGAATACGTTGATTTGAAAGAACTTGGTGGCCAGATTATGTGTAGAGGTGACAAGTGAGAAGCAGGCAGTGAAATACGGACTAGGTTAAGGTGATTCAGGAATGAATGCCAGTGTATATATTAGAGTAAGCGTTAGCATATAGTTTGCAGTAAAAGTGAGCCACATTATGCAAGCAGCAGTTATTAACAGCCATTGCTGTGGTGAAATGGAATGATACGTATAAAGTGGATATTTGTCTTGGTTCAGGTTAATTTTTTTGTTGGGCGGGGGGGGGGGGGGGAGGGGGGTGTCTTATGAGTATGCATGTGGTTAAAAATACTGGAGGTCTAATGAGTATATACATGTTAGGTTCATGTTTTGGGAGCTGATTCATTTTGTATATATAAAATGTTTAGTTTAAAGGTTTTGTTTAAAGGATTTGTTAGAGCTAAGAAGTTTCTTTTGAGAGTGGAAATTGAAAATATGAACTACAGATCAAGGGGAAAGTAAAGTATTGCTCAGTAAGATTAATTGCTTATAGCAATTACTTGTTTTAATTTGAATAAGCAGAAAGGTTAAGCTGAAATGAGTTATTATGTAATATTGTTGCATTAGTGATTTTAATTTGGTCGCAAATACAACAGTCAGTCTCTTTTTGGTTTGGTTCAAAGAATAATTAGTTTATTTGCTGAATCTTGTTCATGACTTTGGTCACCTGTTTGATACTCTGAGTGTTTATATTTATGCCATATGTTGATTTTATTTGGGTTGGAGAAACTTTGTCTCAGTCTAGTACAGTGGCAATGGCCTAGGCTATTCTGGGCTTGAATGGAATAAGTTGTAAAAGATATGAAAAATCTCTGTTTAATATGCATTCCTTGCCAACAGTTCTATCTGTTTAGTTGTGTCAGTTTTCCCTCTAAGATTTAGTTTCTTGATTGTGTCAAGCCTGGATGTCACAGGAGTTGGTTTTTGATCTGTCCGATCCTTGGTGTTCTGACTCATGTAAATGCTACGTACTTATTGGCTGATCTTTGTTTCTTTGTAACCACCGAGCGAGGTGGCGCAGTGGTTAGCACACTGGACTCTCATTCGGGAGGACGACGGTTCAATCCTGTCTCCAGCCATCCTGATTTAGGTTTTCCGTGATTTCCCTAAATCGTTTCAGGCAAATGCCAGGATGGTTCCTTTGAAAGGGCACGGCCGATTTCCTTCCCCATCCTTCCCTAATCTGAGCTTGCGCTCTGTCTCTAATGACCTCATTGTCGACGGGACGTTAAAAAACACTAACCTAACCTTTGTAACATCATGCAAAGCAGCTAGCAGTAGAACTGGAAACAGTGCCAACATTCTGAGCTGCATTGTCATAGTCAACTGGGAGGCACATATCAGAACATCAAAGGTATTGTGATCAGTGTTCATTTGTGCAACAGTATAAATGGTTAAATTCATAAGCCATTACAAAAGTGGTAACAGAAACATTTGTAGAGGGCATTAAGCAATCATCGTGGGTCTGTGATCACAGAAACTGAATTTAAATTTGAATTTTAATTGTTTGTTATGTTTATCAGATTGATTGCTCTAAAGTATACATGCAAATACAGGGGAGACTAGAACCACTAACATACTATGATACATTTTGTTGCTTGTTTCATTCACACATTTGTACATAATTCTTGGTTTACACAGGGATAAAAATATTTAAATATGTTTAGGATAGGAGATGATGCCACATTTTAAATGAGCTTTCCTGAAATGTCTTTGTGTTTAAAGAGATAAATACGATATTTTTGTAAGTAAGTGTTTGGAGCTGCCTGTGACACTATTCGCTACATGTATGGAGTAGCAAGATAGGATATTTAGGCAGTACACCCTATAAATGCTTATGAAAACTTTAACAGCGAATACACAATGCGCACGTGCACTGATGTAATGCTAGCAGCTCAGTCGACGAAAGTTATGACAATCATGAAAGTGGGGTTTGACTGCTGAGGGTGCCATGCTAAGTCAGACGATCTGTCAGTAGGTGGCGGGACTTTGATGCGCAGTGACTGGCGGATCTCAGAGTCTGAGAAATCATCAGTACCAATCAGCTAGCTGGAGACACAGGTCATGTGGTGGGTGAAACTGGACTGTGTGAATGAACTGTGGAGGATAGATGCTGGGGCCGAACTACCTGAGTAAAGAAAACATGAATTAAGGGAAACTCTAAACAAAACGAGTGACAGAGATACCAGTCACATGGTTTTAAGGGCTAAAGTTAGACGAGTGTGTGAATAAAGACATGCCTTCGCTTCGAGATTTAGTTTACAAGTTATTAAATGTTAAATGTTTTGGGTATAAAATTATTTATAAAATTTAATAACTCACTGATGCCTTAGGCGATTCAGACAAAAGTAATGTCAATGGTTAGGGCTCAGTGAACACTATAACTGTTCTAATAAATTTTCTGTGAATATTTCGTATTTCAAACTATAGTCTGGAATGTATATTCCGCACATGAATAAGTGAATTTTGTAGTAAATGAAACATGAATCAGTGAAAGTAGTAACAGCATTAGCGAACAGATTAAATTATTGATGCATGACTGTAATTAGTTTAACTGTTTAATATTATTATTAGTGATATATACTCAATATTAGGACAAAAACTATTTGTGTGAAAACCATTAAACATACGCAAAACCTACGACCAGCATTGAAATGACGGTGAAATTTTCGTCCAAATTCATATGGATATATAACATTAAATTTACAGTTCATATATGTTTCCAGAAGTCGGTTGTGCATTCGTTTCACTCACGTCAGTGCAAGAGTACAAGTAACGGCTACTATTTTCGCGTGTGATGACTAGGGTTTCGGCATGCAGTTATGGTGGAGTTCGCATGCGGGTAAGATATATGTGTTACTGAAGTCACCTCGTGCATGTAACTGAAATATTTTCTATGTCTTCAGTAAATGACTTTTAAAAGTTTCACATTAGGTGACTTAGTCTACACATCTATGAACTGTTCTGCGGTTAACTTTGACGGTGATCTGCAAATAAAAAAATACCGTTACTTCACAATTATAGAACGTAAACATAGAAATGTTACATATTTTCTAAAGTCAAGCAAGTAAGTGATGCTAGTCGATTTATTTAGGTTCTCACACTGACAAATATCATTTAATAATAAATTGTTGTGAATAGTACTGCAACAAATTCAGTCCGTGAAAAGTGAGAAGTGAACATTATTTCACCACAAATTCCTGCCTGCGCATTTATTAAACTTGTGACTGATTTCATCTGGGTTAATGTGTCAGATGCATTGGTTGGCCGCTGGATAGAGATCTAGCCGGAATTTTACAATCCAACCAAGCACTAGGAGGCCCCATGAACAGTACTTTTCCTTGAATTATACAAATTTTTATTGGTGCAGATGCACGCGGGGGCGGGGGGGGGGGGTCTCACTAGTCGATCTCAGGTTGAAAAACAGTGATTAACGTCACCATTAGTAATTTATTTTTTCAACAGCAAGAAGCATGAAGAGCGGTGTGAACATTGCATTAACATTTCACATTCCCAAAAAACTTCCGTATCGTCAGACGAAATATTGTAAAACTATGTGGGGTATCTGTGTTACACATTTGATTCCATTACTCTGCTGGAGGAATGACTAGGCGTTGTAAGCAAATTGCATTTCAAATACAGCATGGGATGTATATGCCACAGAAGATTTGTTTTTGTAATGGAATGTGTGTTAATGTTGGGATGTGGTACACTATATCAGTAACTCTGCTTAAAAAAGAGGAGTCTGACAGATGTGCTGCAGACGATTTTTGTTCACATGGACTCCATAACAGACGAGATATGTATTACATTAAAGGTGGAGGCACTACTTTTCTTTTAGTGTGATATAATATGCATCGAAATTCTTTATTGAGACGAATAGCATCTACATGAACCATTGAATCGAGCAGATATAAGCCACTCCCTACTAATGATTTCCAGTAAAGTTTCATGTGTGACACTACTGTTGTTGTGCCGTTTCATCTACTGGGAAAGTCCTCTGTCTGCCTACTTTTTTCTAAATTATATACGTTTAGAAAGGTGAAGAAGAAGAGTGTTAAAAACACGACGTATGTGTTATACATAGGTGCTATATTAAAGATGAAACATATTTTTCTCAGTCCAGGATATTCTTCTCCATACTACTCTCAAATACGTCCTTGAAGGGCCAACGGTACCGACAGATCTCCGTGTCATCCTCCGCCCACAGGCGTCATAGGATGCGGATGTGGAGGGGCGTGTGGTCGGCGTCACCTTTCGCAACCGGAGACGCTACTCCCTAGTTCAGTAGCTCCTAAATTCACCTCACAAGGGCTGAGTGCACCCGACCTGCCAACAGCGTTGGCAGTCTGAACGGTCACCCATCCAAATGTTAGTCAGTTACTACAGGTCTTAACTTCAGTGATCTGACGGGAACCAGTGTTACCAATGCGGCAAGGTCGTTGGCGAGCTTTTCAAACCTGTGGAATAATTATATATAGCGATCATTTGCATTAGTAGAGTGATAAAGAGCGTCGAAATCGATTATACAGATTCCAACAGTATTTATGAATTGGCAGCCAGTTTCCTGGGTCACATCCTTGGTGAGTTGCCGATTGTACCAACTTCGTAGATATTCTCTGGCTTGCAGGATGGATCCAAATTACTGTTGGATTCTAAAGAAACTTGGTAGTGTAGGCAATAAGAGAATAAATATTCTTGTACGTTTACACGCAGATCATGGAAAATATGAAAAATATGGAACAATCGAGAAAAGTGTAGAAAAAATCCGGACACGAAAATGGGAATACTGGACATCTGTATTTAGAATTCAAATTTGCAATATAAACAGTAGATGCCCAGGAGTGAAATAGCAGCACACATACACTTAGTGAAAACAAAAAGCGTTGCACAAGGGGAGTAGCCGGAATTTGCAGTAGAAGCTGCAGGTCTTTATATTGGCACTAGCTAGATATATAAGAGCGACGGCGTAACGTATATTTGCTTTAATAGTGAAATGTCAGTACACTCTAGAGACAACACTGTAATATTAGACAACATATAGGCAATACTGCATCAGCAACAGGTATTTCGGGAAAAAAATAGCAGAAAACTGCTCGAAGCCTTTAAAAGTAAACACAAAAAGAAAATCTGTGGATATGTCATACGCCACTGTTAAACTATTGTTCAAAGGGATCAAGTGGCTGCGTGCAAATAATGCAATACTTTGAGAGATTTTTGTGACAAAATGGCTAAGATTGGCCTCGCACTATCAAACCACAAATTCTGTGTGCAAGAGGAAGGCTGCCAGGGAAGCGGATAAGTCATTTAGCATCCTTAAGAACTATTGTCATAGAGCCTGTAGGGCTTTAATGTAACTAGTAGATATATGAAATGGATGACTCTACATATATGAGCTTTAATAGTGGAAGGACTAGACGTTGCAGAGACATAGTGTCAAAATTTAACTGCCATATTCCCCTAAACATGGACCATACTGCATTAGCAACAGCCATATTAAAAAAAATAGCAATGAAGCGCTGGAAATCAATTACATTAAATAAAAGAAATCCATGGCTGTGCCATGTAAAGTGTAGCTGGGAGACGTTGTAATGCAAGACTATGCTAGACTTATTAACGAAATGGAGAACTGTGACTACTTAGTATCAAACATTCGTGAACTGGTTGGGAGCTAGAATCTGGGAGTAGGTTTGAGAAATATAAAATAATGTACAAATTAAAATTATTTGTTGATGTATGACCAGGCCGATCTCTGAATTACAGAAGAATGTAATACTTGTTCGTCACAAAGGCCAAGTTTTAAAACCATATCACTAGCCCCAGAAAAACACCCAAGATTTATCAAAATTTTTCTCAAATAACAGTTTCTGTACTAAAAATCTACAAGTATCTGTAAAGCATATAGAATAAAGAATAGAACGTGGCATCATTAAATACAAAAATTTACAGATAAAAGAATTACAAAACAAAAAAATTAAGAATTTACATACAAAGTTGAAAAAAACTAGAGGTGATTGTTCCAAAATAATTTGTGCAACCAAGGAAAGTAGAAAACTTGAAGTAACATACCCATACGTGAAGCAGACCACTGCATCGACTAATATCAATCACACAGATGAGAAAATTAGTATCAAAAATTTTTGGACTTTACATACACAGCTGTAAGACAACCAAAGGGATTGCGATTTCACTAATATGCAAAACTATAGAATACAAAAATTTTAAATAATGTACATATTATGTGAAATAGACTTACGCATCAACAAACATAAATCACACAAATGAAGAACTTCGTATAAAAACAATTCTAAATTTTACATACATGGCTGTGAAGCAGCCGAAGGGAATTGTTAGTTCAGTAATATGTGTAATCATAGAAAACAGAAAATTTCAAATAATTTTCACGTTTCGTCTGTAAATCAGACTTTATCGTCAGAAAATATCAGTCCCACAGGTAAGAATATTGATAATAATTTGTTTAGCTCTACATACGTAGCTTTGAAGCTGCCAACGAGAATTACTATGTCACTAATATGTGTAAACATTCTAAACAGAACAGTTAAAATTAATGTACTAGTCTGCGAAGCAGACTGAGAATCTTTATTAACAACAAAATCTCAAGTTACTGATGGACCTAGAGCACATGACTTAGGCAATCACAGTAATTTCTCAGTTTCGGCGACCTCTCAGATGGCTCCTTGACAAATTCTAAAACATATACACAAACTAAATGTACACAGCAAGTGGATAATAAGCAGTACAGGTACCCCCAACAACAACAGAAACATGAGGGCGTACAACTGGGTCCACTTGAACTGTTAGTACCAAAGATAAGAACAAAATTATGTAATGTAGGAGTATATCTGCAGACTGAACCGTTGAATGAAAATTTGTGCCAAGGCCGGGATTCGAACGTTGGTCTCCTGCTCATTAGGCAGGTGTGCTAAACAATACGCCACCCTGACACAGTGGCTTTGCACACCAGCACAGACTACCCTAGCAGCTCCCCTCCTCAATCCATATTCCCATTCACGCCTCAGATCACTTGGAATTCCCCCTTAACTAGAATAGCACGGCAGAGGATCTCCAACTGTGTTGGAATAGCACCACAGCACTGAACGAGATGGAGGAGCCTGCCTGAAAATCCCAGACACAGGTGCTTTTTAATACCATTCGAGTTTAGGGGAGTACCAAGTGGGCTGAGGCGTCAGTGATAATTTGGGTTGAGGAGGGAGGCATTCTAGGATAGTCTGTCCAGCAATGCAAATTACTGTGCCAAGGTGGTATGGTGGCTAGCGCATCTGCCTCGTGAACAGGAGACCGGAGTTCCAATCCCGACCTTAGTTCAAATTTTCATTGGTCGCTTCAGTATGCGTATACACGCCGTAGATGTTTGGGAATTGAAAATACCTCTGGAACCATATAATTTAGTTAAAATATATATAAATCACGTAAATACAGGAAACAGCGAACATAAAAACTTCAATTTAGAAAACACTTACGTCTACTGAAACTAATGTCCTCTTACAATTAAATTATTATTTAACTCATACAGGTTCTTATCGCCAGGCTGCTGATCCACATAAAGGCAGCGACCAGTCAAGTCCAGTAGAACGATCTGAGTTCACTGTGAAACTAAAAAACGACTCTGAGAAGTGACTGCACAAGGTGAGTTTTCTCGCAATTGTGACCAACACTTAAAGTCCACAAGAAACGGTGCTCACCGTCATTCCTGTGTCAGATCAAAGTGATTCATGAACGGTGTATGTGGCAACGTCCACCTGTCAGGGCAGCAGGAACACGACCAAAGTCCATCTCCAGAATGAGGCTCGTCACCGCACAGGCGGGATAAAGTTGCATTTCTCCAGTACGAGTAGGCTCGGTCTGCGATGTAAATATAAACCTCGTAGACATGATGAGCAACCACCACGGCTCCCAGGTAAAAGCCACGATATTACCTGGAGTTCCGTGAAAGTGGCAAACCCCAGCAGATCACGCGTCTTCTGCACACGTACTTAAATCTCTCGCCCAACTACCAATGCACCACCATTGGAGACGCAAGGGAAACGATAGATAAGTGACGCTAGGCTAGGAATATACCTGAAGATATTCTTGGAAAAGATCAGGAAGTACAGGAAGATTTCAGTTAGGTTACGTCGTAATCAGGTGGTGATTCCCAAATCAGATACTTTGTTCTAAGGCGTAGGTGAAGAAAGATACGGACTCGGATCATAGTTTCGTGATGAAGTGTAGACTGAAGTTTAAGAGACGAGTCAGGAAGAATCAATGCACAAGGACATGGGATACGGAAATACTAGGGAATGAAGAGATACGCTTGAAGTTCTCTGAGGCTATAGATACTTCGGTAATGAATAACTCAGTAGGCAGTTCAGTTAAAGATGAACGGACACATCCAAAAAGGGCAGTCACGGAAGTTGGAGAAAAAAACGTAGGTACAAGGAAGCTAACTGCGAGGACACCGAGGCTAACAGAAGAAATACTTCAGCTGATCGATGAAAGAAGGAAATACAAAAGTGCTCGGGGAAATTCAGGAATTCAGAAATACAAGTCATTCAGGGACGAAATAAGTAGGAAGTGCAGGAAAGCTAAGGCAAAATGGCTAAATGAAAAATTTTAAGAAATTCGGAAAGAAATGATTATTGGAAGAACTGAAATAGCATACAGAAAACTCTTGGTGAAATTAAAAGCAAGGGTGGTAACATTAAGAGTGCAATGGTAATTCCACTGTTAAAAGCAGGGGAGAGAACTGATAGGTGCGAAGAGTACTCTGAAGGCCTCTATGGGGCGCAGGACTTCTGGCACGACAGGAGGTGGAAGAGGAGGAGGAGATTAGTGTTTAAAGTCCCGCCGACAACGGAGTCATTAGAGACGGAGCACAAGTTCGGATTATGGAAGGATTGGGAAGGAAATCGGCTGTGCCCTTTCAAAGGAAATCCCGGCATTTGCCTGAAACGATTTAGGGAAATCATGGAAAACCTAAATCTGGATGGTCGGAGACGGGTTGGCGCGACAGAACAAGAAACTGGAGTCGATAGGGAAGAGATAGGGGATCCAGTATTAGAATAAGAATTTAGAAGAGCTTTGGCAGACTTGAAATCAAATAACGAGAAACGATAGGTAATATTGCACCGGAATTTCTAAAATCGTTGGCGGAAGTGGCAACAAAACGATTATTCACGTTGGTGTGTCGAACATATAAGATCGGCGATGTACAATCAGACTTTCGGAAATGCATTATCCACACACTTCCCAAGATTGCAAAGGCCGGCAAGTGCGAGGACTATTGCACAATCAGCTTAAGGTCTGATGCATCCACATTCCTGATAACAATAACACAAATGGTTCAAATGCCTCTGAGCACTATGGGACTTAACATCTATGGTCATCAGTCCCCTAGAACTTAGAACTACTTAAACCTAATTAACCTAAGGACATCACACAACACCCAGTATCACGAGGCAGAGAAAATCCCTAACAATAATACACATAAGAATGGAAAAAAAACTGAGGATCTATTAGATGACGATCAGTTTGGCTTTAGTACAGGTAAAGGTACCAGAGAGACCGTTTTGACGTTTCTGTTGATAATGGAAGCAAGACTGAAGAAATGCAGAATATGTACCGGAAACAAGAGGGAACCATAGGAGAGGAAAACCAAGCACGAGGTGCTCAGGTTAAAAAGCATGTAAGGCAGGGATGTAGTCTAACGTTCCTTCTGTTTATACTATACATCGAAGAAGCAATGACGGAAATAAAAGTATGGTTCAAGAGTGGAATTAAGATTCAAGGTGAAAGGATATCAATAGGATTTGCTGATAACATTGCTATCCTCATCGAAACTGAAGAAGAATTACAGGATCTGCTGAATGCGATGAACAGTCTAATGAGTAAATAATGTGGACTGAGAGTAAATAGAGGAAAGTTGAAAGTAATAAGAAGTAGTAGAAATGAGAAAAGTGAGAAACGTAGCATCAGAATTGGTGATCAAGGAGTAGACGAAGTCAAGGAGTTCTGCTACCTAGGCAGCAAAATAACCCGTGACGGACGGAGCATGCAGGACATAAAAAGCATACTAGCAGTGGCAATAAGGGAAGTTCTGACCAATACAAGTCTACTAGTAACAAACATAGGCCTTAATTTGTGAAAGAAATTTCTAAAAATTCGCGTCTGGAGCAGAATTGTGCGGTAATGAAATGTGGATTTTGGGAAAACCGGAAAATAAGAGAATCGTAGCATTTGATATGTGGTGCTACATAAGAATGCTGAACATTAAATACGCTGATGTAAGGAATGAGGAGATTCTGTGCAGAACTGGCGAGGAAAAAAATTTATGTAAATCAGGAAAACACTGACAAGAAGAAGGGACAGGATGATAACTGCTCTGTTAACACATCAGGGAATAACTTCCATGGTACTAGAAGACAGAGCTTGAAATACATCCAACAAATAATTGGCACAGGAGAGAAATTCATGGCGGGCCGCATCACATCAGTCAGAAGACTGCGCACAGCTCAATGTCGTTCGGTTTTTTGTCTGCACTTTAATTGCCATGATGCTTCGGGCATGTATGTTACAGAAGTTAAGTTGATGTTTTGGATATTCTGCATCCCTGCCTTACATCCTTTTTAACCTGAGCACCTCGTGCTTTGTTTTCCTCTCTTATGGTTCCCTCTTGTTTCCTGTACATATTCTGCATTTCTTCAATCTTGCTTGCATTATCAACATTGCATTAGGGATACACATTCGCTGATCATTGGTGACTCCTGTAGCACATCATCGCTCATTTCTGCCCCTACCAAACCATGGACACTGAGGAGGTCAGTGATGCTCTCTTAGCAATCAGCTGTCATCAGAGCAGCGAAGAAATCTCATTGCATATTTTGAATTATAGGATGAAAAATATTTTTACATAATTTACTTATTGCAATTTTTATATGAGACCCCTCTTGCTAAACCCATAACATACCTGCCACTCCCCTTCACCCCTCTCCTCCCTCCCTCATTTTCCTGCCCTCAGTACCTCTCTCTCCATTATATAATTTTCCTATTTTATGTTGTTTACAATTTACACAACTATTGTTCCTCACTAATAATATTTGAGTGATCATTATTACATAATTAGAGTTTTTGTAGTTTTAGCATTAGACCCTCTCATGTTACAGCAATGAAATTCTCACCACTGGCCCTTCCTGCTTCCTTTCCCATCACAATCACTACATTTTTCCCCTCCCTCCCTTTCCCTAATCTTCACCAGATGCCAAATTGAAACATTGACCACAGTTGCCAAACAGTACTCTATGATGTTCTGAGAGAAAAGTCGAGTTACTGAGGAAACTACTTAGGTAAATTCTGCATTTACGCACAATATTTATTTAGTATTATTTCGTTTTAAAACTAAAGATGATTCAGAGAGATCGAAACAAGTCACGTAATTAGAATCGTGCACCTGAGACTGAAGAATGAATGAAGATTGTTTTACTGTGCTGTAATGTCCAAAAACCCGGCCACAAATTGTTGCGTGGTCTCGTCCTACGCCCTTTAAACACGATCTACTATGATACTACAACTTAAACAAGAAAATAAACTCAAATGTATTGAAACAATATTCTGTTTCTAGTTAAGGTACGTTAAGAATGAAATTAGGTCCCCATTAAATGGAGACTTAATCGAAAAGTTTACATTTCAAATGAATTTCTACCAATTAGGAGAGACTATGGTGCTTATAAGCTCTCATTTGCAGTTATTTGGCGAGCGTCTCTGCCACGTACCCAAATTTATTGAAACGTTTCTGCTTATATTATCGTTCTGTCCTATGTCACTTTCCGAAATCGGTTAAGATGCACACTGTACAAGACAGATTAGACTAAGAACGGCGTTATGTAGTTTTTTTTTTTTCTTTTTCCCCACTTCATCTTTGAGTAGAATATGTCTGAGTGTGGTTAATATTGCTACTACGTACCTCCAACACATACTGCACACTGGTGTTGAAGCAAACATGAATGATAATTGCATATTAGGAAAGAGTTTCGTAGCAAGCGCCGTTGCGATTATTAGTGACGGAGCCTTTGTTCAGACTGCATAAGCTTCGCAAAAGGGAACAGCTTAGTCCTTGAACTAGCATCTGAGACAACATAACTCTATGCTGCTGAACGGGGAACTGAACCCCACTTTAGGAGATACCACCTCAGTGAGTTTGTGGCCGTGCCGATTCACTCGCTGTCTCGAGATATGTACGATCTGAGTTCCTACCAGGAATTTCATGGATATGCTTGAAGAGAAACACAGAGTGTGTGAATCAGGACTGCTGAAGAGACATTTTAACGCTCACTCCTCACCCGTCAATAGTTTTATCAGTGAACAGCAACGACTAATGTGCGTGTGCGTGTGTGTGTATGTGTGTATGTGTGTGTGTGTGTGTGTGTGTGTGTGTGTGTGTGTGTGTGTGTGTGAATCATTATACACACGATAACTGCCCTTTCGTCATCTCGTATCTGCAAAACCTTTGTTTCTGTGTCCGAAATTTCTTCATTGAGACTGATAAAAAAGTAGTCCTACACTCAAATTTATTCTGCTAGTGAGTAAAACTCTTCGATAACATCACCCAGGAAACATGAGAAATACTGCTCAGTAGCCCTCTGAAAGAAGTAGCAGTAACAACTACCAATAACTTGCAAAGACAGAGGCAAGTCAAGTTCTTTCAGAAAAAGACTTCCAAACACTTAAATTTACGTAACATGTTAAGGCACAGTCCTCTTACTCAGAAGAGTTTCTCTTGCAGTTTGGATTTCACAACCTGTTTAGTCTTACTGCTATCAGCTATTTTGCTGCCCAAGTAAACTCATCTACTGTTTTCAACGTCTCACTCATAACTCCCACAGAAACTTCAGACATAATTCGATTATACTGCATAAAGCTTGTCTTACATTCATGTGCGTTCATCATAAACCTCTTTTCAAGACAGTATACGCTCCATCCAACCGATTTTTCAAGTCACGTATCTAACAGAATTATGATGTCATTGGCAAATGTTAATTTTGTTTCCTAAAGTTTGATTTCACTTTAGTTTCACATACTGAGAATTCTCACTCTCTTCTCCATTAGTGCCTCTCTTTCACGTCCTTCGACTTCTAGAACTGTAGTGTGGTTTCTGTATAAACTGCAGAACCCCCTTCACTTCCTGAACTTTCGCCTTTCCATCTTAGAATTGATAGTGCGTTCCAGTTAACATTCTCAACAATATTTTTCTAGATCTAAGTGTTATAAAAGTGGGTTTCCTTTCCCTTGACCTATTTGTAAGCTGTGCAGTATGTCAACATTATTTCGCGTGTTCTTATATTTCTCCGAAATACTAACTAATCCTCCTTCCACGTAGGTCTCTACTTGCTCCATCCTCATCCTTCTATAGATGATTTGTGTTAGCAGTTTGAAATAGTGCTTTACGCTGATTGCTCTGCGATTGTGACTCGTGTCGGCTAACCACATGTGAATAAAATTGCTTCTGGAACGTATAGAAGCGTATCATAGGAAATTGAGCATGACGAAGGTAACGCGATAGTATATGCTCCAGCTTGTCAAACTACATCTTTCCTTATCTCTACTGATTAAGATGGTTAGTTATTCAGCACAGTGGAGTTGAATGCAGGGAGACCATCCTAAAGAGTGCAGTCATAGTCATTTAGCTTTTCTTTTTATTGCGACAGCATTGGGATGAGATATAGAACAATTGCTTATTTGGTAGGAAAACATTATGGTATTCGTGGACGGGATTTAAAGCAACCGTGGAGAATTTTAATCAGGGTGAATGCACAGAGGTCAGAATCCAGCTAATTTCAGTTGCTTTGTGTCGCTATATAGCTATTATCAGAATACTGATAATAGTGTCAGTATGTTGGTATTTGGAATGAAAGTTGGTAGTTTTTGGCGATTCCGAGACTCCAACGTGGATTCGTGTCTAAAGCGAGCAATTACCTTACCATTAGACAATAAAACCACACACTTGGTCCTACTCAAATTCTCCTTGTGAGCCTGATGTTTCCTCTTACATGCAGGACTCTTGGCTGGAACGAAATGTATCCACAGTAAGATATTTGCTATAATTGTGTAAGACTTTCACGGAAAAATTGCTTATAGAATTTGCCATGCTTCGGCCGAGTTTGGATCTCCCAAATTCGGGTAAAATAAATGATTCGTTTCTTCATAATTTCGTTTTTCTTTTCTCAGCCATTTAGCAATTTTCCGTTTCTTAAAAAGAGGGAAAACAAAACTTTCGAAATCGGTAGACGTAACAGTCTTGTAAAATAAGTGCAGTCACACAAATACGACGATAAAAGAAAGTGACAAAGTGATCCATTTATAAACCGACAGGTACATCCGCCTGCAACTTATAAACCAGTTCCTGCTAAATGTCGAATAAATTTCAGCCCGGTAAAAGTTGCAAGACACGAATGGGCTCTCATATCTTATGGAACACTTGTTTATTTACATCTGATGTCCGACAACAAGTTAGTGGTAACCTCATGGAAACATTCCGTGTGCAGATTCTTCCGTATTCTGTGGACTTTGTTTTCATAGAAGAGCCTCGATATCGCGTCACGTGATATTCCAACCAATCCGTTTGCACAGCTGATTACATCCGGGTGTTGCCCCAGTCCTGCGCCTTATTACAGGAGACACGCTCGCAAGAGACCTGATTACCTGCCACTGCTTACTGCTACGAAGGCTGGAGCATAGCACGCGCAGCTGTCGTTCGTAGCCAGCTTGCAGTGCTGATAGATGTATTGTGCAAGGTATAACGCCATTGAATATGTGATTCTATTTGTTTTTACGGTATATCTCTCATTAGATCAGGCTTTTTTAAGGTAACAGTATCGTCAGTATGTAAGATGCGTGACACTGAGATTGTAATACGAGTACTCATAGTGTACTCACATGTCACGTGTAATAAAAAAAAAGGTCTTGCTGTTAAGTAGAAATCTCAACTTAGCAATAGTCAGCGTGCAGATTTATAGCACATCCCATTTGTTTTTACATGTCAATCATTTTCGAAGTGTGGCGGTTTTCCAAATGATTAATTTTTTTTCCTTTCTCTGATAAAAATCGTTCTGAAGTTCCTCTAGCATAGTTTTTTGGCATTCTCAATCTTGCTATCGCAATAACACTGTTCAAAAAGAGAAATTTAAATTGTGTAATTAGGAAAAAGGCAGTATGCATGATCTCTGAATACAAAGGTCGTAATCAAAGTTATTCTGTATCTCAAATTAATTACGTTAAGGCTCCTATACACGCACTAACTTATCGGCCGGCAGACCGACCGACAGACCAACTTCGTAGCACCCTACACTCGTTCCGACCGACTGCACTCAGTGCCTTTCTGTTGTTATGATTTAAGTTCATTACTTATGTTCACGAGATCCCGCTTGGTTTGACATAGTCGGGGGTTTTGCCTCCGCTGTCTTAGGGGTAACAAGGCAAAAAACGCCGACAGGGAGCTGTAGAGAAAGAAGTGGCTCATGCAAGGAAAGAAGTTTACCCACGTTCTGTTACTTGAGCAGCTGGGAGCCGATGATTTTCGTTTAAAAACGGGTGAAACATGAATTTCGGAGCTGCTGAACATCATCAAACCACACTTAATGCAAAAGAATACAGTCGTTAGAGAGGCCGTGAGAGACTGTTAACTAAGTTACCATTTCTAGCTGGTGGCAGAAGTTAAGAGGACCCAAATTCATTGCTGTTATAGCCCCATAATTATTAACTAAAATGCCTCCTGAAACCTTCAATGTGATTGACAGTTGACGGAGGGAGTACATCATGGTCAAGCAAAATAAACCGAATGAAAGATGGTCGTGTAGCCATTATTAGTTTCATTATGTATGTTGCATAAAAGATTAACTGTAAGTTTAAGAAATTCATTTCAAATTCGAAGAAGACTACACACGGTGATAGCGCACATCTAATACACAACAAATACATAAGAAATTAAGCATTTAGCAGCAGTTAGAACTGAAAAAAAGAAAAAATCCCACACTTTGCTGTTCCAAGCAAGAAGACTTGGTTATATATTGTACTTTAACACTTATACCAATGAACAAAGTGTATTAAATGATTTGAAACTAAACCCGCCTCGATTGCGAAAAAAGCACCTAGGTGCTTTTTTCGCAATCGAGGCGGGTTTTTAGTTTTTTAATATATTAACCAACCATTGCTGACGCGCTGCGATGTTGAAGGTTCTTGTATTTAATGAATTAATGGCCATTAAACGTCGATATTTAGATTTTTAAATTCACATTTCCGGTAAGTATCTGAAATAAAACATAAAAACAGGATCGCTGGAGGTCGACGGACTTCTATTGTCTCTGTGCCACACGAACCATTGCGGGTGCGTTAAAAATGAGAAAATTGCTTAGTTTACAGCATCTCCATTGCTGTACGCGCACAACGTGTACCAGTGACATCTGCAGTCTGTAAATTTCTCCAAAAACTCGGTTCTTAAAGTTTCGTCCGCCTCGCACCCTGTTGTGCAGATTAAAACAGCATTTATCCCGTGAACAGAGACTAAAGACGTATTTTTGTCGGGCGGTTGGTACTACGCCACACATGGCAAAATTTGAATTTGTTCGGCATGGTGTGGAGGGGGGGGGGGGAGGGAAGTCGTTTGGCTGTCTGGTGGTCCTATACGACCGACATCTCGACAAGAAAGTCGGTCGGTCGTAGAACCTAGACGCATCAAATTTGTCGGTCAATCGGTCGTGTAGTTGGGGCGAGTGTTGGGTCCGTAAAACTCAAATTTTCGTCAGTGTGAGATAGTAAACACGAATTTACAGTAGTGGAGTGACCGGTTCATTGTCCTTGGCACATGGACCGATTTCGTTATTTCTATAAATGATTTAAGGTTCCAGAGATACCACAACCCAGCTACTACAGTATTGTGAAATACTAAAAGACTTACGGAGCTGTTTACCAGACCTTAAAAATATAATACACAACTGTACTAGAAACAGTTTCATGCAGAGCAAAGACATTTATCTAAATAGTACTTATAAAGTCTGACCAATTTTCTAATATACTAATTTTTGTGCATTTAGTCATGTTCACAAATCCTTAATAATCTGTAACCAGTATTGTTTCATCTTATTGAGTTTGATACTTAACTAGAACTTAACTAGAACACTTCAGTATGAAAGTATTCTCTTCTTCCAGCATACCGCGCAGTATGACAGATAACTCACCTCTACATTTCACTGCGCCGCATGTGGTAAGCTTAAGCTGTTTTCTCTTAATGAATAAACTCGTAACGACCACTTGAGGTCTCTTTTTTCATTAATATTTTTTCACATTATGAATATACTGTAGTGTTTAGTTATTTCGTATAGTCGTCTCTGCAACAACA
This sequence comes from Schistocerca americana, assembly GCF_021461395.2. Lineage (NCBI taxonomy): Eukaryota > Metazoa > Arthropoda > Insecta > Orthoptera > Acrididae > Schistocerca > Schistocerca americana. The sequence goes on from NC_060122.1 coordinate 698,559,796, forward strand.
GGTGGAAAATATGGTTTTCGATTTCTGAAATGTATTATCATAAAGCGAAGGGCTGTGCAACTTTTAAGGTGTTCCGCGCAGTCACGGATATGGGAGAAAAGACAGTTTATACTGTAAACGTAGAAGTCATTAGATACATGGCAAGTGTTCCGTTGGGCGGAGTGGAGTGGAAGTTAAACGTTTAGGTCAAGAAACCTCCTGAGCGTACGCCTAAAAGATAAGGGAAACTACAGATAACCTAACTCAGGATTGTCGGACGCGGATTTGAACCGCAAAGCACGGAAACTGGTATAACTGGCGTATACTGTACAACGTCATTAATAACAATATTTTTTGAAGTTACATCTCTTATGTAATAATAGGTGGCACCTGTGATGGTGGTGTTTGTATGTTTCAGTCGTGAATATTGTTCGTGTGGTTTGTTTAAATCATGAGCACGGAGGAGTACATAGTATGTTTACCCGACCTATATAGGTGTGGCAGAGATGATAACTAACGAATCCCTCTTCATCTCCCACCCCACGTGTCTCCTGCCTCTTCGTGTACCCGTTGACGCCACTCCTCTCTTCATCCCGCCGCTTCCCCTGCTGCTCCTTGCTCTCCCCTCCTTTTCCATGCTCTGACCTTTCCCTCGGCAGGTCCCACCTGGCAGGTTTATTCTTCGTCGTGTGTGCTACAAGTCGGTTTTAAGTGTGTTGTTCTGGGGTGTTTTTAATACTGTGGCCGACTTTTAACCTGTGCATGTGCATTCAGTGTCTTCTCGGCGTTTTAAGAATCGCCAATTGTGTTTAACTTTCTGGAGACTCTTTTAACTGTCCCCCATGAACGTCTCCATGTCAGTCTGTTTTTACCTCCATTTTCTCCCTTTCCTCTGTATTATGTTCCCCTTTTTTATCGCTTTATGTATGTAAAATTTTATTCTTATTTTAGTTGCCATGGCACTCGGCTGAAGAGCGGCGGATTGTGCCGTCGACAGCCCTCCCCTGCTCATATGGGGCAGGGGAATGAAATCACAATAAAGAAAAAATCACTAACGAATTTTGAAGACGGCCATATTTCCGTTCTACTTTGACTGTGACGTCATCACCGTTTCTTATTAAAGTGGTGATAACGAGCTGAACTCTAACACAGCTCGAGGCACAGATGAGGTGCAAAGGTGACATTTTGATAGACATTAAAGCCAGTCAATTTCGTGACAATTATTTTTTATGTATTCCGCATTGTAAAGTTAGATTTACGTCTTTTACGAAAGCTCGACTTTTTCAATAAAAGTCTGATATTTTCAAGTATCAATAAGCGTGAAGAAATTAGTGACACAAATCTATGCATTGATCCTTGTCTCTCAGTGGAGGTCCTATTAGTTACTGTTTTATTTTGCTAAACTTCTCACGACAGTGACGTCCTTCGTTGCTTGTTTAATTCTCCTGTCTGCATTATGCCAACGTTGTATTGGCGTGTGATCCCGTTACCCGATCCCCGTGAATCAGTAAATTACCATGAATGAAGCTCAATAGTTTCCTGACCTTCAGCAGAGCATAAACTGTTACAACATTTGCAGAAAAGTCATGTTCTGAACGAGGTTTTTAAATGACACTAGTGTCCTAGTGCTGTAAGACGGAGACATAGTTTTCGCCTATCTAGATATTTCTTTACTTGTATACGTCTCGAAAGAAGGTCTTTCAATTTGTCAAGACACTGGTTAAGACCAGTTTATACCGCCGCTAGAGATGTGGCAGCGTCATTGAGATTCCATTCTATTCCAATAGTTTAATTGATAAGACACTAAAATAGCAATGCGGATCTAAAATTGTAGTATTGGAGCCGTCCGGGGTGGCCGAGCGGTTCTAGGCACTACAGTCTGGAGCCACGCGACCACTACAGTCGCAGGTTCGAATCCTGCCTCGGGCATGGATGTGTGTGATGTCCTTAGGTTAGTTACGTTTAAGTAGTTCTAAGAGACTGATGACCTCAGAAGTTAAGTCCCATAGTGCTCAGAGCCATTTTAACCATTTTTGTAGTATTGGAGTACGAGACGTTTCGTACATGTTAGAGGGGTCGTAAACTAAAACCTTATGGGGCATAATTCGTTCAATTTTCCAACTCTCAACAAAATGGACTTCTCACCTAACCAACACAGTAGCGCACAACCTTCAGCCCAAATACGCCAGACGAAAAAAGATCAGCTCGAGTGCTAGTAATACTGTGACCATTTCCTCAAGTTATTGTTTACCTAAAACTAGCCTAGCAGTTACATATGTGTTCCGTCATACTATTGGCAGATAAGGTGAACTGGCGTATCATATTGCATGTTACAATCGTGAATATACTTACGTATTTGTAGTGTTTCTGTTATCGTGAAAGACTGTACTGCCTCTGGCTACCGCTCCTAAACGCTGCTTCATAAGTTGTAAACGAAAATTAAAAAGAAATTAGAAGTATGCATATAAATATGCTGACATGTATCCTTGTCTAGCAAATAGTAACATGTGCGTAAAAGATGAAAGAAACGTTTTCCCTATTTTTATTGTACAGAAAGTAACTCCGCTCTTACTTTCATTATTCCTATTTTGTAGTAAAGGAACTGAAGGAAAGACCGTTCCCACTAAATTACTACATCGCCAAGATTTTCTCTACGGATGACTTGTGAAGTCCCCTTGATCAGTTGCTTCTTATGTTCTGGAGAACGAGAAAAAGCAACACTATCAAAATTTCCAGTTGGCTGTACTTCATTGCTTGCAAATGAGACAACAAAGAATTTTGAAATCTGGTCTTCCTGAGATGTGAATTTTCAGTAATGAAATAATTAGTATACCAATATTTTTGTTTCTCGATGTGAAATTGAGGATCGCAGTAAGTTTTTGTTAGCATATTAGATTGCCTCCGTGTTTTGTCATGCAGCAAGTAAACGAGTGTTGTGAATAAAGTTCTGCATAAACTACATTCATCGCTCTATAGAACCAGGATAAGGAAGGAGAGAACCCTTGCATTCACCTTGCGTGACGTTCAAATACTTGAAAACCTAAGTCATTGAGACAGAAACAGGATTTAAGTCACTACTTTCAAAAATAAACTGATGTTACCTATTCGCCATGGGCCTTGTACTCCTAAGACAAATAAAAAGTAAGCCAAACCCCTACTTCATACTTTGGAAAACCGTGTATTAGCAAATGGTCCAATATTTACTTTTGCAGAGTTTCCTAAAAGTATATCGTTGCGCTAACGTCATTTTGACCACTGTCCTTGTCCCAACACAAGGCTGCCTAGACATAATCAGCACATACAAACTTAAAACAGTCCAACTGTATCAATATCAATACATACCTAGGCTGCAAATTACTAAACATCTGCAGCTGACTGGTATTTGTCTTCATTTTGACTGTCGTGTGACATGATGCTTCGTCATTGATTCAACAGTCAAATTTTACAAAAAAGTACATTGTGAAATCCTGTGCTTGTTATTCATTCTTGATGTTTGCCGTGAAAATACTTTCACTGATTAATTTCGATTGTCTTGGCCATTTATTCGCTTTTGTGTGTGCTTGGAATTCTTGTGGCTCTCTTATTATAGCGATGTTGGATAAAATATAAGCTTACCAAGTTCCAAACCGAATTTCTAACTAGGTTTATTACATACTTGCATGTTGACACTGTTGCTAAAGGGACGAAATAAGTAAAAGGAAAGGTAATTTGGGCGTACCGCCATGGCAGTGTTGCAGGGTCGTTATTGTTGACAATATTGATGAATAAGCTAGGAAACACCGTGGGGCTGCTCGCCGGCGATACTGCTGTCTACCCTAAGGCTGCAACATCAGAAGAGTGCATAAAAATGCATGAAGACATGCAGAGGATCAGAAATTGGTGCATAGTCAGTCATCCAATTGTCTTGAACGTGAATAAGCCTTGCGTATTTCGCATATAGGTGAATAGATCCAATACTGTTAGACTGCAATATTGTGGATATCTCACTAAAATCAGAACTACCGTAATATGCCTGAGAGTGGCTGTAGGCAGCTATCTGAACTGAAACTAACAGTTAAAATTAGTTGCCGGAAAAGTATATTCCAAGCTAAGGTTCATTGGAAGAATATATACTACGTGGTGCACATGTCCACCATTGTGGACAGCTGTTCATGTCGCTTCCTTAGCGTTTTATGTCAGTTCTGAGGCTGCAAATGCACACAAACTCCACTCATTGGACGCTCTCCCCTGGTGCTGTGTCCTGTGTACATTTTCAGGCTCAAGACCGATTTCGAACTCAAAGAAGCGAACACACACTTTCCACTCGGACCACAGTGACTGCTGCAGTCCCCAGACGTCGTAAACGTTTTAGACCCCTTTGTGTGACTCCTACTTAAAAGGTGGAATGATTCAAGCAGAATACCGTTCTTTTCAGAAATACTGTCAACGATTTCAAAACAGTTGTCAATTTCGGAACCAGAGAATTCAAGAAGCCTCAGAATTTCATCAGAGTGCGGCGTTTCGCAATTGACCATCTCGTTACTTTGTCCACCCATGTCATGAATGGTATTCTGCGGAAAGCCCTGACTGTGGTCGTGCTTTTCGATTTGGAGAAGGCCTACGACACCTGCTGGAGAACTGGAATCCTCCGTATTCTTGACACGTCGTGCTCCCGTGGTCGCCTGCCCTGTTCCCTTCAGGCATTTTTTTAAAGATAGTTTTCAAGGTGCATGTGGGTTCTGCCTTGTCGGACACCTGTATCCAGCAAACGGTGTGCCTCAAGGTTCCGTCCTGAGTGTCGTCCTCTTTGCTACCGCCATTAAGCCTACAATGGCCTGTCTCCGGCCGGGCATCTCCGGCACACTTTCTGTTGACGATTATGCCATCGATAGAGGTTCTCTAAGGGCCTGTCTAGCTGAGCGGCGTCTTCAGCGATGTCATGATCATCGTTACTCCTGGAGCATCGACAATGGCTTTCGCTTTTCCACCGCCAAAACCGTTTATATGGATGTCTGGCGACGCAAGTGGTTTCTCCCACCAGCTTTACATCTTGACCCTGTTGCCCTCCCGTTCAATGAAACTACGAATTGCTGGGGCTCATGCTCGATGGGAAAATCGGTCTTCCCACGTGTCGTACCTGGCAGCTAGCTGTACGCGGTTCCTCAATGTCCTACGTATCCTCAATGGTACTTCCTGGGTTGCCGATCGAACCACCCTCCTCCGTTTGTACCTGTCCCTTGTCCGTTAGAAACTCGACCATGGGGTCTTCGTTTATGCGTCAGATCGCCCATCCCTCTTACGCCGTCTCAACACTATCAACTCTCGTGGCATCTTTTTGGTCACAGGCGCGTTTTACACTAGCCAGGTTGGGAGTCTGTATGCTGAAGCTGCTGCATTACCACTGCCCTACCGCCGAGACTTTCTCCTCAGCAAGTATGCATGATGTTTGTCTGCAATGTGTGGCCACCCATCCTATTCCTCCTCCTTTGATGTCTCCTTTGTTGTCAGTATGGGGCGCCTCCCACTCCTCTGTTACCTCCTGGAGTCCGCTTTCGGCACTTGCCACGGCAGCTTGACTTCACACTACCGGCGACTTTCCCGGTGGGTGTGAACCTTCACCAATTTGGCTTCGTGAAGCGGCCCATGTTAGCCTTCATTCGTTTCCTATGTACACTACTCCAGCCTCGGTCTATCGCCTTCAGTTTCACGACCTTCGCATGGAACTTCGCAATAGTACCTTTGTATACGCTGATGGGGTCGGGTGTGCCTTCGTTATTGGCGTCCGTGTCTTTCGATAACGGCATTCGGCACACTGCGTAGTATTTACGGCCGAGCTCTTCGTCCTGTATCAGGCCACGGAGCACATCCGGCGACACAGCCTTTTGAGTCCTCTGCTCAGACTCACTCAGCGCCCTTCAAAGTCAATGTGCGCTGTACACCATCCATTCCATAGCGCAGCGGGTCCATGAAAACAGTTACTTGCTCACGCTTGGTGGAGCCAGTGTTAAGTTTCTGTGGGTTCCTCATGTCGGTCTGCCAGGAAATGACGCTGCTGACGTTGCTGCCAAGGCTGCAGTGCTTATACCTCAGCCCGCGAATACCTATAACCCCTCCGAAGATCTCTGTATGGCTGCCTGTCGGGAGGTGGTGTCCCTTTGGCATCGCCAATGGTCCTCCCTTCACGGGAATAACCTCCGGCTTACTAACCCTGCTTGGACGACCTTCTCTCGGCCCTCCCGCCGGGAGGAGGTCATTTTAACTAGGCTGCGTATTGGGCACAGCCTTTTCAGCCAAAGTTACTTGCTAAGTGGCGCTACCCCACCACTTTGTACACACAGTCCAAGTTTTAACTATCCGCCACTTCCTGAAGGAATGCCCATTTTTTTTAACATTTACGCTCACACTTGGGTTGCCGTGTGATTTGTCGGCCGTTTTAGCAAATGACCCGCGGGCTGCCGACCGCGTTCTTTTTTATCCGCCATAGCAATATGGCGAAGGCCATTTCTTAGTTTTGGGCCTCCGTTTCAGTATGTTATCTTTTTTAGCCCTTTTTGCACGTGCCTAATTTTAGCTGTCTTCTCTTATGTTAATTGGGACTGACGTATAGTCGTTATTTAACTCCTCTGTCTTCGTGTTTTATTTTGACTTACTTGCGCATGACCCCAATTTTTTGCGCCCTAAAGCAAAACAAAACCTAACCAAGAATATCATCATCAGTCAAAATGCTTCCTCATTTTACGACAAATGTTAGCAATCAACATAACTTCGGAAACACACTGCACCAAAGTAAGTCACGTATCAGCTTGTGGAAGCAGGAATATCCATTTAGCGACTCTTTAAAGGAGTAAAAGAGTAAACTTCAAACCCTCACTGTTCGGGAATAATGCATCGTGAAGTAACAACCAGAAAAGTCGCGCTTGGAGATTCTTCGAGCGCCGACTGTTAGAGAAATCACAATGTCAATGCAGTTTCTATGGACAGAGACTGAAACATGTTGCTGTATTGACATTTGGCCCACAGGGTTAAGGAACTGTAATTAGTCGACGGAAGAAGTGGCTTACAAAATACTCGTTCGATCGATTCCTCAGTATTGCTTATTTCGCGACCCGTATCAGATTACAGATAGTGAGATTGTGGATTTCGTCAGGGGACTGTTCAGTCGGGGATCGTACAGTGGCGGACGCTACAATAGATACGTTGTGCATGACGGAGAGGTTTGCTCTTCAAATTCCGACAACGTGCTCTCCAAGAGAAGTGCTAAAATATATTACTTCCTCCGACATGTTTCGCGAAAAGACGACTAATAGAAAGAGAAACTAGAGCTCATAAAGAGATTTAAAACCGTTCTCTAAATGCACGAATCGAAGGGACAAAAAGTTATACCAAAAGTATCCTCTGCTACACACCATGAGTATACATGGGCAATATATTCTAAACTGTATGTAGCAGAGTTTTCATCCATATTGTGTGAAGAGCCGACCGGAATCGGTCGCGTGCCCGTCGCAGTTACATGAGCTGCCTGTCTCTTCAGCAGGCCTCTGCATTATTGTCAACTCCGCCCCCGGATGACCTTACCTACCCACGCCTCCCGTCTGCTTCCCTGTGCCACTCCTACCACCTGGTCATTCGACTCTTCCTGTCACGCGCTGTCATTTGACTCTGCCTTCTCGACTTACGGCCCCCAACGTTACCAGCTGCTAATTATCAGATGAAAATTTCGTGTGGCTCAATGGTCGTGTGAAAGTCTGTTGGATGCCACTTTTCGGCGACTTGAATGTGTAGCCTGCTCCTCCCCCCCCCCTCCCCCTACAGTTACCCGAACACGTTTTTTAAAGTGGAATCCGCACCACGTGTCGTTTCTGACAACTACTCACGTCGTTGGTCTGTGTAGGTTGCATTAAAGACTAAAATTTGCGTAGTCCCTTCGGAATTCGATCCCATGCCCTCTCGGTGTCTAAGTACGCTAGACCACCAGTCCCGACAACGCTCTCTGAAGCTACTAGTAACGCCTCCCTTACTTATTCTCCCGTAAAGCATCGACACACATATATAGACGTCGTGCTGTTCCTTCACATTTTTATTGGGAAAGCCACAAATCAGAATAAAGTAAATAAAAAAGATATTTTTTTGTCAATAATAAAACTCAGTATTTAAGCCCACAGATAATTATTGTTTAGGAACCTCAGGCGTCGCCGTTAGGGAACAAGACGACCATTGTAAGCAAACTGCCACCCGTCGAGTATTCCTTTATTTTAAGAGTTTGCTCAGTATACGTTAGCGCCCTGAGATTTACTATCATTGTCCCAGCTGAGACTGCTCGCGTCTGATAAAACTAGTCAAATTAAATGCTGAGCGCTCTGTTTAGGTTTAAGCTGTACAATAATTCGTTTTGCAAATGAAGTTTAACAAATTACGCATTTACGCTTCTTCCTCTTCTGACTAAAGCCCTTATGCCAGTAAATCCAATGAACGGTACAAAACACTCAAGTTTTTCGGAAACATCAGTCTGTTGCAAGGTTCTTTGCCTTAAATGAGAAATTCGTATCTGCAATGAATAACTTGATATATTGCCGGCAGTATATATTCCTACAGAGTGAGCTTGCATTTCTTTTCAGTTTGTCATTACGTTACTTTGAAAAATTTATCATCTTAGGCCTACATTTTTTTGTACGTATTTCAATTTGTTTTATGTCTATTGAACAAATCTGCGACTAAATTGTTTGTTTTTTATCAAAGTTTTTCAAGAATATATGTGCAACACCAGTTTAAAATCGTTGCAAACTTTCCAGTATGTTTATTATTTGCTCGGCTTCCGTTTATTATTATAGTGCTCAAATTGTCGCCTTTAGTTAAATTATATTTTCCCAACCAACATTATATTCACTTTTTTCCCCACTTAGAAGCTTAAGCCTGAACTTTATTTCATATTATTGATAAGTCCTGTAACTTGTTTTCTGCGACTTATTAGTTCCACCACACAGTGTGTGTTACATAATGTAAACTTGTTTAAATTTCCAGAAATGTCCGTCCGATTCAGAACGTGTGGTTCCATCTCTGACGTTAATTGGACATGGAGATATTGATAGAATAAAGGTAAACTATGTCCTATAGTTAAAATCCGTGTTACTGTTCCCATCAGTTATTAATTGAACTGTTTTCATTTTATGTACACATTGATGAAATTTTACTGCCTTTAAGCATTAGGGTACCTTAAATAATTAAAGGTACTGCATATTGTATTAGAGGCATATTACTAACTCTGTGAAAAATTCGAATACTAGTTCAATAAAATCTTTTACAATCACGTTTGCAGCGAAATGTAGTTGTGGAAAGCCTTCAGCCTTTCGTATGAACGTTTCTTAATTTCCTCTCTTCATAATATTCTTTACTTTAGTCATTAGATTCGCAGATTTGATATAAAGTTTCTACCGAGACAACTTTATAAGGATATGCTATATTTTCTACAATGAACAGATCACATACAGACGATCCACACAAAAAATTGTAAGTATTTCTAAGTGAGCTTTATTATTCAAGAATACCGGGACACGGAAGGTCGAAAATTATTATTGCATCAATGCAGATATAAAAAATTTATTTTGCTGATTTCGTTTCCCCCCATGGAAAACGCAAAACGGAGCTGTATAATGTGGTTACATGTATAATTACGTAATTCTACTTCATATACTGGTCTGTTCAATACTAACGCTAATCGTTAGTGATATGAGGTGAAAGCTCTAAACTACGGTAAGAAATAACGCCATTGTGACTAGGAAGTCTCTCAACATACATAAGGAAACTAAGGCTTATTGCTGATGTAATCGTGTTACAATGGCCATATTAAAAAGTGGTTTGTAAAATGTTTACGAACGTGAAATAACTTCTGCATTGCAGGTGACAAATGCTCCCCTCCCGGAAGCCCCCAGTGCAGACGAGGTTGAGGTGGACATCTACTACTGCGGGATGAATTTCACCGATAATTACTTGCGCCTTGGTCTCATAAGGAACACTCACTTCCCAGTCATCATGGGGAGTGAATGCGCTGGAATCATTACACGCGTTGGGGCTAACGTAACTGATTTCAAGGTTCGACGAACTGACAGACTTTCAACAATACAATCGTGCTTACTCAGACTGAGTCTAGCGGTTGTGCCTGCTGTTGCAGGTTGGACACAGAGTGCTGTGTTTGCGGATGCAGGGCGGTCTCTTCCGCCACATAGTCCACGTTCAACAGAGAAACTGCTTCCTGATACCGGACCCAATCACGTTGCTGGATGCTGTCGGGATTGGTCTCAACTTCTTGATGGCCCATCTGTGTTTATTTGACTTCGGTCATCTCCGAAAGGGGCAAGTTGTTTTTATGGAATCCATTGCTGGTAAGTACATCTGTACTTACAGGGAAATCCAGATTCGGTCACTATCTTGTGCACATAAATACGTTATCAAATATTTTCTAAAATTACAGAAAGGTGTAACTAGTAACTCCAGCTGTACTTATTTTCTGCCCACCTCATGCATTTACGCACTGTAAATTACTAAACAGAATAAGAATAAACCTGTATCGGAAACCATTAAACTGAACAGAAATAACTGTTTAACCACAGGAACTTTTCCAGACTTGCCGATTAGCCAGAAACTAAGTGGCAACACTGTAAAAAAGGGGGGGAAATGAATCATGGTTAACTTTAAGCACAGAAAATGACGACATGATTGTGTATATTAAACCGCACAGTCAGACTTCTTCAAATGTTCTTTGCGAGCTCTCCTATTTTAAGCAAACTAACTTCCTGTTCATTAGCTCTTCATTTTACTTTGTATTACATCATTCTTTTAACTTACCATTCGTTTCAGTTATCTTAGAATGCTGTATAGAAGGAATACACCTGAAGCAATATCGTAAGCGCTGTCCCTTGACAAACTGATCATTCTACATACGAATGTGCCACTCGTTTACCTCCGTCGTAATTTCTCTTACTGGTCACGTAATCTCCTGCAGCATGCCAGTAATTCAGATAAACTAATAACAAAATATTTCGACGAAACTGTGTATCTGTGAACCCTCTGATGCCATAAAGTTTGTGCAAAGGGTTAACGCAACGGTCCTCAGGATGTGCAATCGGCTTCGTATCAGTAGATATGACAGACCATTCCTTTCGGATTATTTCTGTCTTCTGGAAGGAGGCGTTCACCAGGCGAGCGCACTGTGCTTGTGCATTATCTTCCCCTTTGCTGGAATGACGAGAGTACCGCTGGATGACAAACATCTTTCCCGACACTGCACAGCCTTCGGATTTTCCTATATATTTTTTAATGTGGAGTCAGACACCCATCCACGATTCTTTGAGTCATCAGTCTTCTGACGAGTTCGATGCCGCTCGCTGCGAATTTATCTCCTGTGCAAACAATTTCAGAGTAGCACTTGCAACCTACGTTCTCAATTATTTGCTGGTTGTATTCCAAATTCTGTCTTCAGTTTTTACCCTCCACAGCTCTTTCTAGTGCCATGGAAGTTTTCCTCTGATGTCTTAAGATGCCCTACCATCCAGTAATTTCTTCGTGTCAGTATTTCCCATGTACTCCTTTCCTCGCCTGTTCTACGGACAACCTCCTCATTCCTTACGTTATCGCTCCACCTAATTTTAAACTTTCTTCTGTGGCACCACATCTCAAATGCCTTAATTCTCTTCTCTCCCGGTTTTACCAAAGTCAGTTTCACTACCGCACAAAGCTCTGCTCCAAACGCACATTCTCAGAAATTTCTTCCTCAAATTAAGACCTTGATTCTAGTTGATTACTCCTGGCCAGGAAAGTCATTTTTGCCAGTGCTAATCTGCTTTTGAGATCCTTCGTGCTCCGTCCGTCACGGGTTATTTTGCTGCCAAGGTGGTAGTATTCCTTAACTTTATCTACACTGACCATCAATCCTGATAAGTTTCTCTTTTCTTCGTTTTGCTACTTCTCATTACTTTCGTCTTTCTTCGATTTACTCTGAATCCATATTCTGTACTCATTAGACTGTTCATTCCATTCAGCAGATGCTGTAATTCTTCACTTTCACTCAGCAATGTCATCAGCAATTCATATCATATCCTTTCGCCTTGAATTTCAATCCTACCCTTAAACCTTTCGTTTATTTTCTTCATTGCGTCTTCAATGTGTAGATTGAACAGTAAACTGCATCCCTTTTTAATCCGGCCACTTCGTTCTTGCTCTTCCACTCTTATTATTCTCTTGGTTCCCGCAGGACATATTGTATATTACCCGTATTTCCTTATAGCTTACCCCTATCCTCCTCAGAATTTCGAACATATTGCACCATTTTATATTGTCGTACTCTATCTCCAGGTCGACAAATCCTATTAACGTGTTTTGACGTTTCTTTGGTCTTGCTTCCATTACCAACCGCAACGTCAGAATTGCCTCTCTTGAGAAAGGTCGAAATTAAAAGCAAGGGTGGTAATATTAAGAGTGCAATGAGAATTTATTTATTAAATGCAGGTGAGTGAGCGAATGGGTGGAAATAGGAAAATGAGCCGGCCGCTGGTGGCCGAGCGGTTCTGGCGCTACAGTCTGGAACCGCGCGACTGCTACGGTCGCAGGTTCGAATCCTGCCTCGGGCATGGATGTGTGTGTTGTCCTTAGGTTAGTTAGGTTTAAGTAGTTCTAAGTTCTAGGGGACTTATGACCTCAGCAGTTGAGTCCCATAGTGCTCAGAGCCATTTGAACCATTTTTTAGGAAAATGAAGGCATCTGTGAGAAGGAAGACGCTTGGGCGACCCACGGTTACGTCGTGCGCTGTGAAGACCCGCCTGAGTGGTGCGGCGCCCGGTTGACAGTGGCCCATATTCTGGCGCACTGTCCCACTTTGACTGCCCAGCGACGAAATCTTGGATTACCGGACTCGCTGCCGCTAATGTTATCTGACAACGCCTCATCGGCTGATTTAGTTTTACGTTTTATTCTTGAGGGTGGGTTTTATCACAGGTTCTAAGGTTTAGCGGATGTCCTTTGTCCCTCTGTGTCCTCCACCCTAGTGCTTCTAGGGTGGTGGTTTTAATGTCCTGCAGAGTGGCTCGCTTCTCCTTTTTTATTCTTATGGTCAGCCAACCATAGTAATCTGCTTTGTTGTTTTAATTTCTTCATCCTGTTTCTTGCGTTTCTGTGGTTTTCTTGTCCCTCTTTGTTCATTTACATGTTTGTTGCCCTTCATCATTGTTGTGATTTTTCCTTTCATTCCGTTTTGAGTTGTCAGTCTCGTTTATTTTATTCTCACAGTTTTGTCATGGTTTTGTTTGGAACAAGGGACTGATGGCCTCGTAGTTTGGTCCATTCCCCCCCCCCCCCCCCCCTCCTTTTAATCCAACCAACCAACTTACTCGCTCTTGATGGAGTGACTGTAATGTTTATGTGGGTTCCTTGACGCGTCGGTCTGACAGGAATCGAGGCTGCTGTCGCTGCTGCCAAGGCTGCAGTCCTCGTATCTCCTAGATCTTCCATTTCCTCCTCTGATCTCTGTGTTGCCATCTGACAACAGGTGGTGCCACTTCGGCATCACCTCTGGTTCTCTCTTCATTTGAACTAGCTCTGAGCAACTAAGCCTCTCGCCGCGAGGGGTGATTTTTAACTAGGTTGCGTATTGGGCGCTGTATTTTTAGCTATCTACATTTAAGTAGCGCTCACTCGCCACTTTGTACGCGTTGTCCTCTACCTCTGAAGGTTCACCATTTCCTGACGGAATGCCCTTTTCTTAACCACTTAGGTTCTCATTTATTTTTATCGTCTGACTTGGCTGTTTTAGCGAAGGACGCGAGGGCGTTTCACTTTTATCCGTCGTAGAAATATGTCGAAGGATTTTTAACCTTGAGTTAGGATCTTCGTTGAGTCTATGGCGTATTTTATGGACCTTTCTTAAAGTCCCTGATTGTAGCTGTCTTTCTTTCCGTCGACTGAGCTTAACATGCAGTTGTTTTTGCCTGCTTTTTTTCTTCGTGTTCTACGGTTATGACATGGGAGCCTAAGACCATAGTTGCTTTGGCACCTTAAAACAAAACATGTAACGAATCCTACCAACGTTAAAATTTTCTGCTGCTGTTGATGTTACCATATACTCTCCTGAACAGAAATTCTCGTCTTTTCACTTCACTTGACTGTTAACTGACCTCTATTACATCTAGACTGAACCAATGCGTTTTACCTTCTAGATTTCTAATTTCCCTACCACTTTCAAACTTTTGATATTCCGCGCCCCGACTCTTCGAACATTATCCTTTTGTTCGTTAATCTGTCTTCTTCTCATGGTCATCACCCCTTCGGAGTTCCCTCCCGGGGATATGAATGGGGAATTATTCCGGAATATTTTGCCAATGGATAGGTCATCATTACACTTTCTCAATTACGTGCCACATGTCCTGTGGACATACATCATATGTCTTTAGTGCAGTGGTGTCCATTGTCCTTTGAATCCTCACGAAGTTGATCAATGCTGATTTTTTTCCGCCTTTTAGAGGCAGTTTCCCATCCCAAGGGCAAAAGGGTGCCCTGCACCTCTGCCCATCAATGATATTGGTCCAGAAAATGACGCTCTTCTGTTGAAACGTGAAACTGCACACCTGCCATCTGCGTTTCTACCTGATCACTTCCACACACTTTTTCATTGATCACCTGCTAAATGTTGTTTCCGAAGAGCATTCGGCGTCATCGATCCAGATTGTCTTCCAGCTGTTATATTCATCGCTAATTCTGGAGCTTCGTATTGCTCCTATAGGACTCGTAGAGGCGGTATTGATCATGCAAAAAACAGTTGTGCACTGACTCGGTCCACGCATCCATCGCAGTTGCCTATAAAGAAGCAACCCACTGTTGCATTGTCTTTGCCTTACAGATAGCAACGAGCCATAATTTGTAAGTGATGGTCATCAGCTGGAGGTAACCGTGGGCGACTCTATTACCTAGGCTTCTAGCGTTACATGTGTCTCGCGTTAGTGACTGAATGTCAGAACGACGTCGCTGTGGGGAAAGCTAATACGGTGGTAAGGTTTGTGCTGACAACCCTTCTTGAGGTAAAACGATGACGCCCTCTCGGTCTAAGCGTAAAACAACGCTTAGGGGCACGGTAACAGACTGAACAAGCCGCAACATCTCTTTCACGACGCGCGCTCTACTGACCTGAATTTGCATCGTATGTTTGTACTTTTTACCGTTTCAAATTGGTTGTTGCACTAGACTACTTTACCAAAGATAATGAATAAATACTCCAGAATTCGAATCAAGCACAGCTACAAACATGAGTAACATAGATGTAGATATCCTCGGAGTATTGAAGCAGCTTACATTACTTAATCAAAGGAAGTCTTCCGGTCAAGACTGTACACCAATTAGGTTCCTTTCAGAGTATGCTGATGCAATAGCTCTGTACCTAATAATCATACGCAACCGCTCGCTGACGAAAGATCGGTACCTAAAGACTGTAAACTTGCACACGTCACACAAGTATTAAAGAAAGGCAACTGGAGTAATCAACTAACTTGCAGACCCATATCATTAACGTCGACATGCAGCAGGATTTTTCAACATATATTGTTCGAACTTCATGAATTAGCTCGAATCAACACGGATTTAGGAAACGTCGTTCTTGTAAAACACAATTAGCTCTTTACTCACACGAAGTGTTGAGCGCTATTGGCAAAGGATTTCAAATTGATTTCGTGTTTTTTAAAGTTTCCAGAAGGTTTTTGACACCGTAGCTCACAAGCGGCTTGTAATCAAATCGTGTGCTTATGGAACATCGTCTCAATTACGCGACTGGATTCGTAATTTCCTGTCAGAGGTCACAGTTGTAGTAACCGACGGAAAGCAATCGAGTGAAACAGAAGTGATTTCTGGCATTCCCCAAGGCAGTGTCAAGGCTATCTGCTGTTCCTTAAATGGATAAAAGATTTAGGAGACTATCTGAGCAGCCATCTTAGATTGTTTGCAGATGATGCTGTCGTTTATCAGAACATCAAAAACAATGGCAAGACTATTTGAACAAGAGTTTTTTGATGCGAAAATTGGCAGTTCAGCCTAAATAATAAAAAGTGAGGCCATCCAGATAAGCGGTAGAAGGAATCTGTTAAATTTCGGATACACGATAAATCAATGAAACCTAAATACTGTAAACTCAACTAAATATATAGGAAATATCATTACGAACAACTTGAATTGGAAATAAAACACAGAACATATTGTGAGGAAGGCAAACAAAAGACTACGTTGCATTGACAGAACTCTTAGAAGAAAAGAGGGAATTAGAGCTCGCATGAAAAAGTGTAAATGTTCGTTTCTTCTGCGCGCTGTTAGATAGTTGAGTTACACAATTATTGTGAAGGTATGATGAACCCTCTTCCAGGCACTTGAGTGTAATTTCCAGAATAGTCATGTAGATACAGGTAGATCACAAGGGCTGTGCAGAACTGTTTCTGGGCAATTTTTTGTGACAAAGGTGTTGTGTAAATGTGTCGAACAGATCTTTCACTTTTTATATTCAATTTTAATAGTATTAAGTATTCTTTTACTTCCAATACTACATTCCACACCCGTTTCTCACTCCATCCAAGTGTATGGAGTCATTCTCTGACAAGTCTTTCTGCGGCTCCCAGTTTGATTTTCTGTTGCTTTCCTTGTGTCCCCTTTAAACATTTATCACGGATTTTGTTGCACAATAGACAACTGGGGGAGGATTTACACGTTTCTACGCTGTAGAGTTTTACTCGTAACAAAATATTTCTTTGTCATAAATACTTGTTTTGCTCTCCTATTAGATATGTCTCCCCTTCATACTATCGAGATAGCAGCACAGTTGCGTTGCTTAAGTCTTGAGCTGTCTTTATCTGCATGTTCGTTTGTGTAATACTGTTGCTAGTTGACCGTTTGCTTACGATTGTAGGTGGCGTCGGCACAGCAGTATGCCAGCTTGCGCGGACCGTGCCTCTTGTGACCGTCATGGGAACCGCCTCTCAAATAAAGCACGCAAACGTGTCACAACTCGGGACGCACCGCGTTTTTCTACACCAAGAGAACTATGAAGATGTGGTCGCGACCCGGTGTCCTCGTGGTGTGGATATCATAATTAATAGCAGCGGTGGAAGTTACATAGAAAAATATTCCAAACTTCTGAGACCATGCGGAAAATTAATCAATATTGGTAAGGGTATAAACAGATACACAGAACTGAATGTTTTGTTCCGCATGATTTTCCATACAAGAGAAGAGGATACCTTGGCGTTCTGATTTCAAAGTTGTAACTTCTCTGAAAAGTGATTTCCTTTGTTCAGTTCGTGTTTCCAATGTATTCCTATTAACTGGATTAATCTACAGATAGTCTGGTACATGATTTTACGGTACGCTGTTCCAGTGTGTAGCAATCTCTTCCAAATGTCGTCAATGCATTTGTTATTGGACTCTTTCACGTTTGTGACACTTGGTGCACTTGTCGATGTCATTCGTGAATATATCTGGTAGATCGTGAATCATACGCCTTACACTTGTTTCTCATTGCAAAAATAACACTAGTGTTCTTGTAGAGGCACCGGGACAGGTCAGTAACTTAATACACAAGTACTTTAAGCTGCCTACTGGTTACAGTTTACTGACCAAATTTCGTATAGCAAAACTGGTCCAGAGTGCATTGAAGTAATATAACATGAAAATGCAACATCGAAACATACTGAGACACACGCATTTATTTTTAGTGGCGTTTTTGGTGCGTTCGCTATTGATCAGCTAGTCCTGCAGTGCAGAGCGTGTCACATAAATGTTGATACTCTCATGCTCATACTTGTCCTCCTCTAATAAGAGAAATAACGGCAACTCTTTCAAAGCGCAGAAATCGAGCCTGTTTAGTGGTAGGATACAAATCGTTGATACAAAGAGGGAGTCACATTAGTAAAATTTCTCTCCTTTAATAGAGTAACTTATTTATGTACACTGTCTAAAGTACTTTCTGCTATTTTACTTCACTTGTCACTTTCCTCTAGTCTCCATTTTCGGAGTCGGTAATTCTTCCTTGTGGTTTTTTGAAGTCCGGGGATGTTATATATCATATTAATTTAGCGTTGTTGCTAAACTTGCATACTACGCTAAATTTTACGAGTTTGGCAATATTCTAGCAATACAATGTACGTAACACTACTAACGGTATTATTAGTAGTTCGTTTACTAGTAAGTAACATGGTGTTCCTCTGATGACAAATCATTTAACTCTGTGTGTAGTACTATTGCCACATTAATATCAAATGCTTCAGACTTAATATTAATTTGAGGAAGCATTTACTGAAAGTTATATGAAGATGCACTTTTCAGGTTCAAATAACTCAGCTATATATCCTGAATCATCAATTTGGGGCTTCCTGAAACCGAAATGGGATACCACGTTCATACCTACAGCAGATCTGATCAGTCGTAACTACAGTGTAGCAGGTATCAACATCGGAAGTTTGCTGCAGTCTGATCAAGATCGCATAAGACGTGTGCTTATAGATATATTTAGTCTCCACATCAAGAAGAGAATACGGTCTCACGTCGACGTAGTATTACCTTTCGAAAGAGTAAGTACATGACCAACCATAGCAGGAAAGATATTGGAAAATGTCCACTCATTAAATTGTTTTCTCATTTTACAGTTTGAAGATGGTTTTAGGCAGTTGTGTACAAGGAGCAATTGCGGAAAGATAGTATTAAGAGTAAAGATGGAGCCTGAACCACCCGCTGCGGTGGTCACGCATGTAAGTCTGGATGATCTATCTGCGCATAAAATACAAGAAACTTCTAACAATAGTAGCTGTGCTGATGACAAACACGAAGACGGTACCAAAGCACCTGAAGCAAGCTGAAAGCAGAAATTTCGACGAATCGTCCAGATTAGATTTGATGTGATGAAACGCATGTATTATTAAAAAATTTAGATTACTGTAGAAACAGAATAATACGCAGTGGTTTTGGTAAAATAGCTCAGTTTATATCTGGAAGGATAGTCCAACTTAAATTTCGTCAAACAGTATTATTATTTTATATATTATGCTAAAACCTCGATTTTTAACAGTTGTAATAATAGTTCAAACCTTGTTAATCTAAGGTTGAAGTTTTTGAATACTAAAACAAGTAAATGTTACGAAAAATAGTCTACATTCTATACCCATTTCTCTAGCATACGTCCTTCAAAATGGTCACGTGATTTAAAAAAAATGGTCTGAGCTGCTCTACAAAACTTACTATTCAAAGGAGCTTTAGCTGATAGTTTCTCATCATTTTTAAGGAGAAAAAGTGAAATTAGAGTATAAATTATGTACTTTGAACTGTGGCTTGGTCAATATAAGGTGCAAGAGTCCAAAATATATTTAAGTCTGGGATATCAACGAATTTAACGAAGGGAAGACGTTTTAGTTTGGCACCAAAAATCACGAGGTCAGCTAAATGTCTTCTACTTCAGTGTGTTCGATAGCACCAGCGTCTAGGAGATGCTCCGCCGTGTGGTATTATCACTTCGGTAACCAATTTACGTCCTATCTTGTGGTGTGCGAGGTCAGAATTTGGTTAGTGAAAATAAACGGTCTCCGCTGAAATTAAGCAAAGGTTTGTACAAACTGGATCAGCTACTGGCTGCAAGTCATGGAACACAAACACAAAAGATCCACTGTTTATTCTCCCGACCAACAATCAAATCCTCCAAGATTTGAAACTTCTCAGAACGACAGAAATACAAAACTCTTTACGAAATAATTACTATGCTACTTGCTCCTTCCATATGTTCTAAGTGAAACAGTCCTCTAAGCCGTCGAATAACTCTAACGTTTTAAATGTGATTTTTAAGTGAATGAAAAACCGAACAGAAACGTAAACATCAGTACTGAAACAGATAGGTAATATTTAGGCTATTGTTACACTGCATAGTAAAAATAATCTCCTATGATACTTATATGCGTAACAAGTGCATAACAAGCATGCTGAGGACGTGTAGTATTTAAAACTGGCTTAGCGCTCTTGTATGATACACTACCTCTTCCGAAATTCGTCAGCCGTGTAAGAACGGCAGACAAATTTTATACGTCTCTTCAACTGTACTTTCTTACAAGATAAAATTTTTATTGTTATTAAATAATTTCTGGCATAAATGACTTCGTTTATACAGAGTGTTCTTATTCCTAATATCGAGTCCTTGAACTATGTTGTTAGTCTGACATTAGTACAATTTTCGTTAAGGTAGAAGGTAATAAGCAAGGGGAAAACAGAATACAGTTAATTGAAGAGTAGTCTCAATGTGCAACATCCTGGAATTAAGCATTGAGATCATGTCGCAAGTAAGAGCAACGATGAAGTCGCTTCTAAAATCATTGGGTAAGAAAGTATCAGAACTGATGTAATTAGTTAATATTTACTTCCAAAGAGTACTTGCCAATGATAAATGTCTTAGACGGCGTTTTGTGCGATACATATTGCGCTGATAAGTTTATTATAGTTCCTATTTTTCTTAAATACGCCTGTTTCCAATTTGCAGCCTTCTTTCAAAGTTGATAATGTCGCACAATCAACACTAAATTACGTTCTTACCAGACTTTCAGTAGATGGTAGAGAATGTAGACCCCGAAGGTAGAAAATAGAGAGAAAGAATACCTTAAGTTTTCGATTACATAGTGCACTTCCGAAAGGGATGACTTAGTTTCTTGATTTGAACGTAATGCTTAAGTTTGATTTATTTACCTTAGTACAATATATACAACCTGCGGTGGGAATTCTTGTGAAGTTATTTTCTCTAAAGCTCCAGAGTAGAAGTATTAAGATGTCCGAATGCAATTTCCACTTTATGTACGAGAAGGAAAGTGAGAGGCAGGTAAATAAGTAAATTTTTTTAAACTACTAAAAGGAAACAGCTAATTCGTGCCGTACTTAAGTGATACAAGCAAGAAGATTGATCCCTAATGTAGAAAAGGAACTTCCATGCACGACATAATGGGTAGCGTGGTACTAGTCGTATCTCCGCTAGAAGACTATAAAAGAGCTACTAGTTGGTGCATCACTGCTTTTAAATATTTCGTAGTTCTAACAGCGACACATTCGTTTAGAGAATTCAGCTGCTTTGATAATAAAAAAAATGAGTTTTTGCCGTCTCACTTGCACGTTTATTTTACGGTCTGGCTTTTCTGCATCTATGTAAGTACTCAGCAACATATTCTGCTAGCCACCGTTAGATACATCGCGGAGGGCACCAATGTCGTTACTACTACTACTACTACTACTACTACTACTACCGGTACTGCTACTGCTGCTTTCCTTTCCTGGTGGAGTCTGTTCCACCGCAAATGGAGCGAGGGAAAAACGACCGTCTATACGTCTCCGTACCAGACCTAATTTCTCTTTCGAAATTAGAATTACATTAATACCTTAAGCTGCTAACGGGGACAGGTGAAAATGTGTCCCGACCGGGACCCGAACCCGGGATCTCCTGCTTACATGGCAGACGCTCTATCCATCTGAGCCACCGAGGGCACAGAGGATAGCGCGACTGCAGGTACTATCTCGCGCACGCCTCCCGCGAGACCCACATTCTCACCTTGTATGTCCACACACTACATTCATAGTGTCCCACCCCAACACTCATTACTCGTGGAAGACATTCTTACAAAGTCCCGTAGGAGTCCGGAGAATGTGTGTGCATCCGCACAGGAGGAGGTCATAGCCGGTGTTGCCGGAAATATATACTTACATGGATATGATGTCTGTTCTTTCGGACATGTCCGAAAGAACACACCATATCCATATAAGTATATAGTTTCTCTTTGTCGTGGTCCTTACGGGAAACGTACGTTGGCGGCACTAGAATGTTCTGAGATCAGCTTCAAACGCCAGTTCTATAGATTTTCTTAGTTGTGCCTCGCGAAAGTAGTAGTCTTCCTTCCAGGTGTTACCATTTTTCACGAAGCATTTCGTAATACTTGAACTGACAGCTCAATGCTCCCCGCCTTCTTTTATATTGATAGTTCCAGCTTTCGTGAAATTTAATGGTGAATTCCGCATATCATAGGGGTGTCCGTATGCATTTGATCACATTGTGGAATTGAAAGGTGATACACCCTCACACTTCAAGAACAGTGTAGAAATGCCAATTCCAAAGAAAACTAGTGCCGATCCCTGTGAATATTACGGCGCCATCAGTTTGATTCACGGGTGCAGAATACTAGCGCCAATTATTTATGACGGCGATCGTATATATTCGGAAAGCTTTGATGTGTCCGTTTACCACGATCAGGCTGTCGAATTTCGTAATTATTTCAAATACAGATTTCTCCAGGGAGGATAACTTCAGCCGCGCTTAAATTTATCCTTTTAGAAGCAGGTGGCTTGCAGTAGTGACGAAAGACTCTGCCTTTCATCTCTGCCGCCATCCTTATTCTTAAACAAGTTTAATCATTATAAGCGGCAGTGTTCCTGTTCCATTGCCGCAAATGACAAGCTGATTCGAGCTTATTGAGCAGAAACACTGCGTCGATTAAGCAATAAATTTGTGTCGTGGCTGACAGAGTGCAGTTTTCGATCGGAAACTCAGAAAAATAATTGTAGCTTTTTACAATTCATCTTATTGTCTTAGGAGCAAGTACACATGTGCCTTCTGTGATCAGTGTGTTAGTTCTGTGAGGCTAGACACAAGTCTTTGACTTTCACGTTTATTATTCGTGATTTATTGTTGGTATTTCAGATACTTAAGGTTTCCATGACTGACCGAACCATGCTTCCCATCTGCTTCTTGCTGTTGTAAGAGTACTCCCGACCTTGTACCTCAACCACTATTATTGTGGCGTCCCTACATATCGTACTAAGCGACGTGACGTAGTGTTCTCGGGCGGTATACTCATATTCGGTGGGAGTGGTATTAGATTCCCGTCTGGTCTTAAAGATTCACACTTCTACAGGTTTCTCTAAGTTGTTTTAGACAAATTTTGGTTCCTTAGAGACCGACACGGCCTATTTCATTCCCAATTCCCACATTGCATTGCACTGACTTTGTCGACGGCGAGACGTTAAACGTTCATATTTCGTCTTCCTTTCCATGCGTTTGGTTCAAAAAGTAAGGTTATCTTTGCGATTAAAGATTTATTAGATCATTACTTTTCAACATAGTTACCATGCTTGTCTATGCATTTGTTCTATCGGTCGATAGTAGTCACGGCTTCTCCACAGGAGAAAGGGTATAAACCAGCAGCATACTTTGCGTGTCCCAAAAGACTGTGGCAATAACTTTCTTGGCATCGCACCTGTGCAAGGGAGGATGAGAGGGGGAGGTTTCGAAATATGCGCTCTCCTTGACATGAATTCATTTTGAGTGAACTCATTTCCAATATTGGGCGGCGTCCTTCTGAAACATTCAACCCACTAAAACCAACGTTTCCACCGGTTCCGCAGTGTTCCTCTTCAGTACGAAAAGAGAACCGCCACAAAGGCGGTCGAAACAGACATATTAGTTGTTTCATAATGACGCGACCTAATACCCACAGTGATTTTATTGAAACTGGTACTGGCCACGGAACTCTATGAAATTAACATGGATTCATTACTAGACACAGATATCAGAAACTGTGCAGGAAGAAAATACGATCCTGCTGATACTACGTTAACTGCCGAACAGACAATCCCATTCACGCTACATTCTTCTCGTCCGAAAGTTGTCCTGGTACTCATCACGAACAAGTCTTCCTATAGCCAATTGTGTTGTCAACAGTATTCACCAAGCTGTGAACGAAGACTTTGAGTAATTACGATAGCTAGAAACAGTAATACTTACGTTGGTCTCGCCTAATTACTTATAAGAGTTGATCATTCGTTTATTTCTTCATTTAACAAAACTTTTACTGTAGAGTTGTAATACGTGATATTCAAAGTTATTGGTTCCCTTCGTCTTTATCAGAGCAAGAACAAAATCAATCGGAGTTAGTAACATTACATTCAACACCAGAGACAATAAAAGTTAATGTAACGATAATGTTCCATTTTCTTATGCAAAGAGTAACGTCTTCAGTTTCTACACACAGCACAGTATCTGACTCGGCTATTTGCATAACAAAATGTGATACATATCAACGCTCCCCTCTTGAAAATCTGTTTCGGAACGCAACAGCGCAACTATTGGCAGCATTTGAAAATTTTTATCGTCTTCTTAGCTTGACATGGAAATTAAATCGCTCTTGTTACATTGTTTATTGGACGACATAAGTAATGATGGTTAAGCCTGAGCGACGGGCGAAGCATTCACCCGTAAAAATGTGAACTCCCTGGACCAAAGTCCTAGCACAGACATTGTGACACATGGCGCTGTTTCGATTTGTGTGTACACAGTGAGCCAGGGATCTTTCCGCTTTCCACTGAGCTGGTACGTTGTGGTAATTTAGTTGAACCTATTGACCACTGTCAGCTATGAATTTCATATTAACACAGAGTTTGGTGTTAAATAAAATCGTCAGTACCCGAAATTAAATAATCTTAAATGTACAACACATGAAAACTATCAAATTAAAAGTGATTCGTACCAAATATTTTTGTTTACACATTTAAAATAATCTGTTGTCTCTCGATCTACATGTGTAATCGCCTTTTGCAATCTAGGTTGCTAGTGTGTTGACACTTGGAGAAATCATTGACGCGGAACACTTCTGCTCCTTATGGCAGAGGGGAGGGAGGGAGGGAGGGAGGGAGGGAGGGAGGGAGGGAGACGGGACGGGACTGCACGGAGGTTGACAGGACTGCACGGAGGTTGATCGACAAGTGAACCCAAGACGTCGGATTTTTGTTTATATTACAGCGTTCGTGTGTCGTCCGGCACCGTCATGCTGAAAGAGAGGATACTCCGCGTGTCTATGAACTCTTCGAATTCGTGCTTCCAGTTTTCTGACTGTTTCTCTCGCCCAAATACAGTTACATAAACACCGTTACGTTGGCTGTTATACTGGGTGTCCCAGGAGGAATGGTCAATATTCAAGGATTCTACAGCAACGCTCATTTGAAGCAAAAACTCAGTCAGTAAACCCTTCTTCCTTTCAAACAGTGTTTGAATTTTTCAGAATAACTTTCTGCATTCAGTTTTTAAATTATGATTCAAACCAGTTGTGGTTAAAGGCATCAGTTTCATGATTAACACCCTACATTAAACGAATTATATATTGTGAACCATTTGCAATAGGGCATATATCCTTAAAAAATTTTTGCTTAAATGAGCCTTCCTGTCATATTTCTGAACACTGGTCATTCCTCCTGGAACAACCTGCGTTTAAGTACACTATTTTAGCTTTCAGTTCCATTGCAACGGTTCAGTTGTAACTTAAAGCAACAGTAGGTGGCAACAGTGCTATTCTGGCAGTATTGAACATAGCTTTTAGACAGAAAGTTAACGGGAAACGAACTTTACGTGTACAACACGGTGAATTTAACCGCTCATATCTCACAGATTGCAGGAACAGAAAGTATTAGTTTCTCTTTGCTTCTTACTTTACTGTAAGGTGTTATTGCAAGATACATGGTCAGTGGTAAACTGAACTTCATTCTTACAACTTAACAAAATCGTTTTACAGTAGTCAGGAATCCCATTCGGTTACGGTAATAACTTTAATTCCTGCGCTCGATGTAATAAAGCGAGGTAAATAAAATTTGAGATAGTGATTTCCCTAAATCGTTTCAGGCAAATGCCGGGATGGTTCCTTTGAAAGGGCACGGCCGATTTCCTTCCCTAACCCGAGATTGCGCTCCGTCTCTAATGACCTCGTTGTCGAAGGGACGTTAAACAACACTAACCTAACCTAACCAATTTGAGATATTCATCGATGGGGTTTGTCGTACGCTGTTATCATCAGATATCTAAGTACAAACTCGTTTTCGGCTCTGATATACAAAAGTGCTTCTCATGTCATTTAATATATAATGACCAACGTTTCCACAATACAAGCTTTTCCGATGATATTCTATTTTATAAGAAAAATGGAGGGACTTTACGAACTAATGTGTCTAACGACTGCTTCAATTTAAATAAATTCCTGGCCTTTATGTAGCGTCGATTTTGCGTTGACCTAGATCTGATTTCTACTGGGCCAAAGACCGAGCACTTCTGAAGAGTTGATGGAAATAAGCCAGAAACGACCAACAACATATTGGGACACTGTGTATTGTCTAATGATAGTCTGGCACTCGACATTTACGTAACTTATCGGCACTGATAATGGCTAAGCACCCTCTCGTATGCAGTAGGGATGTCGAAGGGAGCGTTCTCATCAGCTGTGGTCGTCGGAGAAAGAGAGTCACAGACAACAAATGTCAGTCACAAGGCAAAATATAATCTGTCAGCATATTAATACAGCCCCATGGTTTCCATAAATAACTTCAAACGCATTAGGGAGGCTTTCTTAAATCGAATGCGACCGCTTTCTTACATCACCATTTTCTACCTGACGTACTCCTCTGTCCCTGACGATCTCACCTTTAAAGAGATACTAACTTCCCCTTCTTAAAGGAATGTAAAAACACTAACAGGTAGGGAGGCAATGTGTGTTTTAGATACGGTTTGCTGTAAGCCATAACGTTAACGAGGAATACGAAGAAGACACGAAGAGCTGGATTGAAACTGATCGTGAGTTTAAACGTAGGCTTCCGCGGACATTGTCACAGTCAATAAAATTTTGCAAAATGTAAAACTACCGACGTTTCAGTCACTGTTGCAAGTGACCTGCTTTGTTTACTGCAAGCAGGAAGGTCACTTGTAACAGTGACCGAAACTTTGGTAGCTTTACGTATTGACAATGAGGTCACAAAGACGGAGAAATTTTATTGACACTGAGTTTATTAGGTGATGAAGCTGGACATGAAATTGCTTTACGTTCATAGATATATAATCCCGGTTGACTGTCTGCGTCTTAAAGTGTGGATCAACGTTCGGCTTCAGAAGAACTGATTTTACTTTTTACGACCGTTTTCAAGACAATAGTTCCCTCAGTGCATAAGCAGTGTTAATTCTCAGGGTCTGAGTATAAAACAATTGTTTTTTTTTCAGTTGTAGGTTCGTTTATTGTCACAAGAGGAAAGCAGATTCATTTTTAGTCGGCTGAATGCCTTGTCTGGAAGACGATGTTTATTCTCGAAGATTATCTTGTGGTTCGTTTTTCAGAGTGTCATTGTACGTCTGCAAGCGCTTCATCGATATTCAACCGTTGTCTTTTCTTATCGTCTGATGGTTCACTTCAGCAAATAACGCTTCAAAATTATTTTCATGTAATGTTCAAAATTATTTCATCCTTTATAGGAAATATCAGTACTGGATAGAAAAATCTCCCAGTGCAACATAATTTATAATCACCACAAATACGGATGCACATATTCTGCAACTCGTAATAACAGTTCATGGGAACTCGACAAAATCTCAAATGTAAGTGAACGCTACATGACACATTACATTGCTGACACATAGGTTTTTTTTTCATTCATTTTATTGTTACAATGGATTATTACAATTTACTGTGGAGTCAGAGACTGGTAACAGTGAAAGGTAAGATCTTGCGATCGCTGGTTGTTCCGTAAGCTGTGGCGGTGGCAGTCTCAGCGTCCATTGCAGCTGTAACGAAAAGTCTCCTCGAGTTCTCAACATGCCGCACTTGGTCGTCGGTATGCGATTCCTCATCTCAGTTAAAGACAAAAGTGCTTGTAGCCAAACCTAGTCCCGCCAATAGATTTAATAGAAGTGGGACTTAAAAAAAAACGAAGCTCTGACAACGCTGTAACTACGTGCATCGTGCCAAAGAACAGGTAATATTAACTCTGCGATGTTCCGGAGCTCTGTCCCATTAGTTCAGTGAGAAGAGGCAACGTTCAAATAGCGTTCGAATCAGTTTCTATTCAGTTAAAGCATCAAACTGTATCCAATTTACATCTCCACAATGAGCTGACTCGTGTATTTCTTTCGGTTACTGTTACTTTTATTTAAACATTAAGACCTAATATGAACGTTTTACAGACGTTAAGGATCATTTTGTTTCGTCCATGACACAAATAAAGCCAATAGAAAATAATAGTGGGCACAGCAACGCAGTCTGTATCCCATGAGATACAAAAAGCACGATTGGTAGGCTTCACTAGATTGCGCGTTATGCTACGCACAGTAATTCCACTTTTGGTCGTTTCACGTCCAGGCTTATCTCCAGAGCCGGGTACGTACACGTACGAACAACGTTCACTTTAGAGATGATGTTCAAAGCGACCACGTTGCATCTGCAAACATTTCGCCACTTGCTGGATCATACTTCGCTATAACCAACGCAACACACTTGCATCCGCCATTGCCGAAGTGGCATGCACAAGAGGTATTACATAGTGTACATCCATGGGCCGAGTACTATAAACGTGTTACCTTAGCTGTCCCCACAAACAAAAATATAGTGGATTAAGGTCTGTCGCGTGTGATTAGCCGAGGGTCTAAGGCGCTGCAGTCATGGACTGTGCGGCTGATCCCGGCCGAGGTTAGAGTCCTCCCTCGGGCGTGTGTGCGTGTGTGCGTGTGTGCGTGTGTCCTTAGTATTATTTAGGTTACGTAGTGTGTAAGCTTAGAGACAGATGACCTTACCAGTTAAGCCCCATAAGATTTCACACACATTTGAACTTTTTTTTTAATTTGATTAAGGTCCGGGGAAAGTGGAGGCCAGAACACTGGATCTCCATGACTAATCCACTTCCCTGGGAACGCTGCATTTAAATCGTCACACACATTCACTCCAAAGTGTGGTGGTGCAGCATCATGCTGAAACCATAGCTGTCGTCGAACACCAAGGTGAACTTTGCTTAATGCGTCAGGCAAAGAATTGCGAAGGAACGTATGATACAGAGGCGCATTCAACTTGTTCGGCATTAGGCAAGGGCCAAAAAGCAGTCTTTCCACGATTACAGCCCATAGGTTTATGCCAAAGCTTGCCCAAAAGCTACTTTCACGGGTGACGTGTTCCGACCAATAACGGCTGTTGTGGAGGTCGAAAATAACTTTACGAGAGAAGCTAGGTTCATCAATCCATATCAAGCTATTTATAAAATGTTCGTTATCTTCCACTTGGTGCAACAACCGTCCACAAAACTGTACTCGTGGAATTGCGGTCTCCTGGCCAGTGGTGTTGAGTTGACATATAATGATGCAATTCTTCATCGTGAAACGCTTCAACAACCAGTCTTCGGGATATCTGGAATTTCCTTGCAGTATCACGGGTGCATGGCCGAGGTGACTGGAGTACGGTTTCGAGAATCGTGTTTTCTGCCTGTCTAGTCCTTGGCTACCTCTGTCCGTTGCTTGTGGACGAAACTTACTGTTTACCGTAGGTGTTTGTAATGGTACTTGAATTACGTAACCATTACGGCACCTCACCTCAACCTCTCGATACCAGCAATATTCTACTGTGTTTCTGTAAAGTAGTTAACATATTTCTGTGACAACATTCAGATTTGATTTCATTAATGAAGAGGTACTTTGATACATCGATATGTTTATATTGCAATGATATTACTCTTACGTGTCTTCTTTCTTTTGTCACTATGATCTTTGACGTACTTGTAACTCTGATTTTTGGGTGCGTAAGCGGTTATTAGAGAGTAAAGTCTTAGGCGTCATGTTGAAAAGACGCAAATTGTTGTCAGTTTATGAAATGTGAACTTTAACAGTGAGGAAGATATTTTCAAGTATGTTTTATATTGCGAAGTGATGTGGCAACAAAAGTAATAAAAAAGAAGTGCAACTTAAATTCGGAGTGCTGATTACTTTTTTTACATCACCATTTTCTTAAATTGCAAAAGTTTAATCTTCAAGAATGGCTTATGAAACACATCTATAAAACTTTTGAATATCGCAGAATAACACCAAGGCCTCTTTGCATCTGAGCTTGGAATCATCACTACCTAGATTTTCGACGATTGAGCCATGAGATCACCACGAGACCAGCGTGGGAAACACGAAAAGATGAATGCCTAGTTTATCCATTATTTCATGAAATGACTTAACTGTGCTCTAATGACACGTGCCACATAATGTAACTTTGTTGTTGCCCGAAAATGCAATATTTAGCAGCTTGAGCAACACGACAATCATTAATTTTTGACCTTTGTTGTGGTAGGGTTGTTAGATGTTGCACCAGGCTACGGAAAACATTCTTACCAGTGTGGCGCCTTTGAGGGTACCATGCACCCAGCGCCACAAGCATATCGACACATCCTTCGTTTGTGTACTCCGTCGGGAAGCCGCCCTATACGAACTTGACAGGACCACTTATGGCTCTGCACTGCGTGGTTAGTAGACACATGCTTAATTTGGCAATTATGATCGACATTGCGGGTGTTTTTGATAATCTCAGACTTCAAGAAGCCCAGACAACTAGAGGTACCCGAAACACTATACAACAGTCTACCAGACTACTGTGAGAACAGAGTAGTCGAATGCCAGATGGACGGCCGAAAAGTAATCAAACAAGTTACAAAAGGCTGCCCCCCAAGGGTCGATCTGTGGTCTCATCTTGTGGGACACCACTATTGAACCCATCCTGCAACTACTGGAAGGAACAATAACGACAGATGGAGTTGTCGCATACGCAGACGACCTTTTAGTCCTAGTGTCTGCTAAGAATAGGTCCCCGGTAGAAGGTAGAGCAAATGGAACACTTAAAACAATAACGTAATGGTGTCACGACAACAAACCCAAGATAGCCGATAACAAAACATACACTTGACTGAAAGGGTCTCTCCAGAGGAACCCTAGTGCAAAAGTAGGAGACACAAACATTAAACGAGCAGTCAGCACACGCTACCTTCAGGTACACATAGACAAAAGCAAAATTTCCATGAACACTTGCGCATTGTCACAAATAAAGCAGAAAAAAATGCTGCACAAACTGGCAAGACTAAATTCAGAAAAATTTAAACTCTCCATGTCAGTTACACGGACATACCATTGTGCTCTCTTCGAGTCGATACTTATCTTCGAGCCAGCACATGGGCTCACAGATTAAGTTTATCAACAAACCGAATCCTCGTCAGACAAGGACAAAGGAGCGGCTTACTCAGGCTATCGGGAGCTGTCGGCACCACGTCAGTGGAATCACTCTGTGTGGTGCACGGAATCCCCAACAGACATTACGATAAGATAAAGAGCTGTTATGCACTGGCTTAAGGTCAATAGGCACGACCAGGTTCGAAAGGTCAATGGAGAACCAACTGACACGAAACGCGAACTTAAATCTTGGAGGATGGTTATCTGGCAAGGTGAGTGGGACACAAGTGATAGGGACCGCAGGCTGCACCAGCTCTTTCCCGATGTAGGGGAGAGACTAAAACTAAACCACAACGATCCCAGCCGCGGTATGGTGCACTTCTTAATAGGACGCGGCCCTTATCCCACGGACTTAAACCACGTGTCTGAGGCAGACACCAACATGCACATATGGGGAAGAAGGCTCTACAGAACACATCGTCTTTTTCTGTGGTCGATACACAAAGATCAGACACACACAATAGACAAACCTCAACAATATTCAAGACAGCGTACACGCAATGTTCAGAGACTAAGACCAATGGGCCATGTTAAACGCACTCACTGCCGATATACCCAAAGCGACCTTTAGAGAGTATGTCCAAGACAAGACTAAGAGTCTAACTACCAGTCTATATGCAAAGACAGGAAGGAATCCACAGGTTGTAAAACAGCACTGATTCCGACATGGAATCAAGTGATGACACTGATCCCGACATGACCGTAAATGAAAATGAAGAAATGCCCTAAATAAACAACACAGGAGCCTAAAAAAAGAAAATTGAGGCTAAGGTTTGGTTATTAGGAAATCTAGAGTAGATGTTAGATTTAGATGAGGAGCTGTGAATGGCCGTCGGTGGCTTGATGGACAATCCCAAGAGACTCACCATCATACACACCTGGGGAAGGGACATTCTTCCACTATCATCTTTCCTATCTTCTGTTTTTATTCTTCCTAAAAATACGGTTATGGTTTATAATTATAGGTCTAGCGGTTCTAGGCGCGCAGTCCGGAACCGCGCGACTGCTACGGTCGCAGGTTCGAATCCTGCCTCGGGCATGGATGTGTGTGATGTCCTTAGGTTAGTTAGGTTTAAGTAGTTCTAAGTTCTAGGGGACTGATGACCAAAGTAGTTAAGTCCCATAGTGCTCAGAGCCATTTGAACCATTTTTTATATTTCCAAAATTTTGTTAATTTCATAAATGTTTAGTATCTTTTATCTGGCCATCTTAAACGTATGAATCTTGTTTATTTTAGAAAAAATATTCCCGATTTCATCATGTCTGAAACTTATGTCATAACTAAGATTTTCGTTTATTAATTACTTCCAAATTTGTAAGTATTTAAAGCTGCAATGTTATTAATCCATTTTAAAAAATAAAAATTAAGTAACATATTTTGTACATGTACAATTTCGTACTGTGAAAGTATGACAAGGTGGTAGGTCATTTGTAAATGGGAGAAAATAAATAAATAAGTAGCCACCTCTCAGCTGCAGGTCAATGGACGGACGGTGGGCCCAACGCCCACTAAGAGATCTCTACGACGAAGTTGCCTCCTTTGTACCCACCTTTGTGCAACCGCGCTCGAGCCACTCCTCGAGGGTCTCAACTGCAGGCTATCTGGCATCACCCTGCGGACCTCCGCTAGAAGGTATATGCCGACGATCTGTTACTGCGCGTTCGTTCCTCCGATGAAGTCCGCCGTGTACTAAACTGGATCGAGAGATACGGACAGACTGCGGGCAGTATTCTGGTCATCAAAAAGTCATCAGTGTTAGCTATCGGTCGCAGACTCGGGCTGAGCCCACCTCCCGCTGGTTAAGAACTGAGGCGTCTGGGAATCACGTTTACGAAGGACGTGCGAGGAGTGGCTGCGGCAAACTATCTGTGATTACTACAGATTGTAAGCATGATGGCGCGCCATAACCTTCTCTGGGACTTGAGCCAGCTGCAAGGGCGTCTACACTCAGTCACGTGGCACAGTTCCCCCCATTACCGGCGACGACAGGTCGCAGACGTCAGGCGACCTTCGGTTATTTCTTATCCAAAAGACACATATTTAAAGTACGTTACGACACTCTCATCCTCCCGCTGTATGATGGATGGATGGATGGGACTGGTTAACGTCTGCGCACAGGCAGCTACCCTCTGAATGGGAAATATGTGGAATTGGTGGACCACTAACATGCTTCCCTTACAGGCCGTCCGGTGGAGGTTTCGATGCCGGTCTCTCACGTTCCGGTGGTGCCGCGACGCAGGTCGCGACACAGCTCACCGATGTCCTCAAATACAGCGGTCTCGGATCTCCACGCAACGTGCCCGTCGAAGGCGAAAGATTCTTACATTGCCCTTCTGAGGTCGGTTACTCGTAACATGGTAGATATCAAGAACCAAATTTCCGTTCACCATGGCCGGCCGAAGTGGCCGAGCAGTTCTAGGCGCTACAGTCTGGAACCGCGCGACCGCTACGGTCGCAGGTTCGAATCCCGCCTCTGGCATGGATGTGTGTGACGTCCTTAGGTTGGTTAGGTTTAAGTCGTTCTAAATTCTAGGGGACTGATGACCTTAGAAGTTATGTCCCATAGTGCTCAGAGCCATTTGAACCATTTGAATCCATTCACCACAAGTGTGGAAAACGATACATCTACAAGTTCTTACCACCAACCCAGTGCGCGGCGTGATATTAAGTCAGGAACAAAAACTATGCAACGAGACACCGGTTGCACGCTGTTGGATTAACGAACACCTCTCTTTGCCCTAACTGTCGCCTCCTGCACAGCGACGAACGTCACTTCACATGCGTGTCTTCGTCCGGCGTTTAGCGACTGACATGGAAGATAGCTTGTTACCTCCACGTCACACATGATGTGACTGAACATCGGACCCTCCTCTGTCTAGATGAATGTTACTTACTCACCACAAAATGTCACGCGTTACGTGGCTCAGGGGAATTATCGACTACGTCTTCGGCCAGGGGGACAAAGTGGAGCTTGATTACTGGTGGTACCTGCAAAATCCTCACAACGCACTAGAACACACGCCAAGGTACTGTTCGCAAATCGTTTCTACAGTATTTTCGTTAACCGCTCCCCCCTCCCCGCAGTTGAGAAGCGTCAGGCTCAGCATCGCATTGAAGACAGAATGTTTTGAATTGCAAGCAGTGAAGGAGGAGAGAGATTGTCTGATTCATAGTTGCATTCACTGACGCATTAGCAAAGCAGAATGAATCTGCTGTAAATATGCTTACACATAGACAATGCCAATGGCAGTGGACAAGAAAAATCCAGTTGAAAAATTCCCTGAAGATAGTTTTCGCTGATGTAGCGCAGGTAATACATAAATGTTATTTTTGTTTATTATATGAATAACGTTCTAGTTTTAAAATTATGAATTTATGTTTTATAGAATTTTCATTTGTAAGCATTTAGTAATTATAATCATGTTGTGTGTGTGTGTGTGTGTAGCAAGGTGGATCTTATAACCTTCGTATAATTTTTGGGAACAATTAGGGGCAATGCCTGAAGAGGGATAGTTCATTTTTATAGTGGGATGAAAGTGGTGATGGCAAGTAGGAGTCACATTGATTTTTGTTGTAATTTGTTAAGTTCAAAGTTAGTTAGATACGTAGATAGTTAAACGAAAAAAGGAAGTTGTCAGTGCTTTAGACAACCAAACAGCTGGTTGGTGTGCGATTACTGTCGTGGCTTTTTCATTCGATATTTTTTTCGATGTATCTGTAATATTCTGGTAATCAGAATACTTTCCTTCGACTTTTTAAAAGTAAAACTTTGGGTGGTGTGATTATTATTCAAATCAGCATTTATAATGTATTGACAGTTATTTTCATCGTGATACATACTACAAAAGCAGACGAAGTGTATTACTGTGTCATTCGAACTGATCGTCTGTTCGTGAACGTTCCTGTAAATGGTTCAATGGCTCTGAGCACTAAGAGACTTAACATCTGAGGTCATCAGTTCCCTAGAACTACTTAAACCTAACTAAGCTAAGGACATCACACACGTACATGCCCGAGACAGGATTCGAACCTGCGACCGTAGCAGTCGCGCGGTTCCAGACTGAAGCGCCTAGAACCGTTCGGCCACCGCGGCCGGCAACGTTCCTTTAAACAGTGGGCCGAAAATCATAATAGAAACAAGCAACACATAAATAATTCTCGCACCACGCGCAACACAAGAACGAACTATCACCGTATTAACATGTTTTAGGGTACACTGTTCGTGGAGAACATATCTGATTAGCGTTGCTAAAAACAGATCTATCAGATATCAGTTTCGATGCATACCAATTGTATAAAAAATATCTTGAAAGACAGACGGGGACCTCTGGCTATGGAGGAACGCATGAATTTTGATAGAACCTGCCCCATCTTGTAATTCTCTGTCAAGCTGTGATTTCGGATGATTCTGAATTCGTGCGATGAAATTGTTTACCTGTCGGAAAAAGTAAACGTTACACGGTTAACAAAGAGAGGTACATTTCACTGGTATCACTTGCACGGTGCAGGTGGGTTGAACATCATCATCTACCAAAGTAGGGCCTACTGTCGTAGCCTGTCATAACGATGCCAGCAAGTATCAATCAATACCTTATATATATTATTTGTTTATTAATTACACCGTCAAATGTTTTACTTTAAAAAAGCCAAAGAAAGATATTCTCGTTATCAGAATATTATTTTATACACTGAAGAAAAGACCGAATGAAAAAATAAGCCACCACTAAGAGTTGGACAAGGAAC
Organism: Schistocerca americana; assembly: GCF_021461395.2. Lineage (NCBI taxonomy): Eukaryota > Metazoa > Arthropoda > Insecta > Orthoptera > Acrididae > Schistocerca > Schistocerca americana. The sequence continues at coordinate 698,595,576 of NC_060122.1, forward strand.
AGCGATTTATTAGTTTCTGGCTTCGAACGTTCAACCACTTTTTTTTCCCTCTCTCTTAATTTTGTTCGTTGTATTTGGACTGGGCGGACGTCACATAACATCCGTTCACGTCCATCGTTGAGTCCTTCACTCAGCTCTTTTGCTATTATTATTGCGGAAAGCAGTCATCCATGCGTCCAAAGATGCTGGTTTACCATGGCAGCTGAGCTCCCAACCACCAACCTCGCTCTGTTAGACGCATAGTATGACAGGTACCCTAGTTACAACGTGATCTTGCGATGTATAGCACTGAAAATACGATTTTCCGTCATCAACGTCGGCATCATTTTGTTTTCAAAAACCAGGGATTGTTTGGCAAAAATCTGAATCACGTTTCTCTTTGTTTTTAATAGCGAATTTCCTTGCAAAAGCCGGCCGCGGTGGTCTAGCGGTTCTGGCGCTGCAGTCCAGAACCGCGGGACTGCTACGGTCGCAGGTTCGAATCCTGCCTCGGGCATGGGTGTGTGTGATGTCCTTAGGTTAGTTAGGTTTAAGTAGTTCTAAGTTCTAGGGGACTTATGACCTAAGATGTTGAGTCCCATAGTGCTCAGAGCCATTTGAACCATTTGAACCTTGCAAAAGTTGATCAAAATTGGTGACACACACGTCAGTACCACCTCTCGTAATTGAAAATAGACATCGAGAGGTTTGATTACAGATACAGGTTTCCCTTGTTCATGAATGCTAATGTGTGAGATGTGATAAACGCTTGTGTTTTTAGTTTAAAGCAATTCGAATATAAATTTTGCTGTGTATAAATAAGGTATCCGTACTTTCCTTTTTGTGTATCTACCCTGTATTGTAGATTTCTCTTGCACTTTTTCATCACGTGCCACCTATGGCCGCAGCTTCGATTTTTTTTTTAACAGTCCTTTCTCTGAATAAAAGCTATTATGTCCAGAAAAATAATAAAAGATGATTTGCAGTAGAAGACGCGAAGGTTTTGGTAACCACATAGTCGGTACCAAGTTAATTCATCGCACTGTTACTGATTAAAAGGTTTCAGCTTTGAGTTCCGGTAAGAAGCATGCTTCATGCAAAATCACAGGTGAATCTCAATGGTCTGCTAATTCCAGGGGGCTGCTAGAATGTTGAAAGCTTGCTGCAGATACAGAACTATAGAGTAGATAGTATGGTGGTTTTATGCAGTCAGAAAAGGTTACTCATATCTAAATTTTTGTTTAAATAAGCGTATTTCAGTTTCGTTGCGTTTAAATCTTCATTATAGCCAGATAAATAAATTTTTTGTCATATGTATTTTATTAGCAGTTCGTTGCGTCCTTACATTCATTATCAGTCCATTTCATCACTCTCATGAACTTTAATAATGAGGCTTAGTCAGATGCTCCTGTAGTCAGTATAAGTCAAATGAGCCTCGACGGAAAGTTTTTCCCTTTTTGCTAACACAGGCACTGATACTGACTCCGTGGAGTCAGTATCACTTTCTACTAACAAATGGAGTTGGCTATATTACTCGATGAATCATAGTGAACGCATTACCATAGCTGTTTGTCTGCTGCTGGCAAGTGTCGTAGGAGCGCACTTCTTCCAACTAGACCATTTTTTAATAAATGTAACACCACTGTACTTGTTAAGTTAATGAAAATTTGTCTTCAGTAATTTTTTACGTATTCTGTTCGCCCTTAATGAAAGAAAAGAAAAATAATTAATACTTACTTACTCTTACTCTCCTGACCTCACAAACTGCTCTCGGTTTTTGGCCTCGTCAAATAGCCTCTTCTACATTATTCAGTCTTCAGCATCTTCTTTCCTTTCTCTCAGTACCCGGAGATCCTTCGTAACCTGGTCCCTCCATCTGATTTTGGCCTGCCTAGAGGTCCTCGTCCTTTCGGTTTATTCTCTGAGACTTCTCTCAGTAAAGATCCGTGCTCTCTTCTATAGACGCGGCTGGTCCATATTAGTCTTCTGGTCTTGGCTTCTGCAACTACATTTGGTTCATTTACAGCTACGTCTTCTTTCTTCTTCTTTGGAATAAATATCTTTCGCAGGATTTTATTTTCAAAACTTCTATCTTTCTCTCCACTGTTTATCTATTCTCCATATCTGTGCCCCACATAGTAATACTGGTCTGATTATGGTTTTATATATTCTTACTTTGATTCCTCTTAAAAACTTTTAGATAACAATAGTTTGTTGAATGGGTACGATGCTCTGGATGCAGCTTCGATTCTCGCCTCTAGGCCGGCCGAAGTGGCCGTGCAGTTAAAGGCGCTGCAGTCTGGAACCGCAAGACCGCTACGGTCGCAGGTTCGAATCCTGCCTCGGGTATGGATGTTTGTGATGTCCTTAGGTTAGTTAGGTTTAACTAGTTCTAAGTTCTAGGGGACTAATGACCTCCGCAGTTGAGTCCCATAGTGCTCAGAGCCATTCTCGTCTCTATTTCTTGCTTCTCATCGTTTTTGTTGTTTGCTACTATCCCCAGATATTTAAACTCATCTATTCTTCGAACATTTGGTATCTATCTGCAGAGTTTCCTGTCCTTTTGTTTGTAATTACTTTCTACCCCACATGAATTTTGTTTTCATATCATTTACTTATAATCCAGCTTCCTTTGCTCTTTGAAAGAGTCTTTTTGCCACTATTTTAAGATCCTCCGGATTTTCAGCGATTAATGTTACGTCATCTGTAAAGGCCAGTAAATTTATTTTTGTTCCTGTTTTAATTCCCTCTTCTGCTTCACTTGCTGCGTCCAGCGCTTCTTGTATTACAATTCTGAACAAGAGGGATGATATGCCATTTCCTTGTCTGACTCCTGTTTTTATGTCAAACGCCTTGGAATATTCTCCATCCATTTTCACTACCCATTTCGAGCCTTTGGTGTCACTTTCACAAAATTTATAATCTTCTTCTTTGTTCCGAGTCTCTGCATTTTCTCCCACAACTTATCTCTGGATATACTGTCATAGGTTTTCTTAAAATCAACAAATAGTATTGCCATTGTTTTGTTACACTCCCAGTATTTGGATATGGCTTCTTTCAGTATGAATGGCTGGTCAGTCGTTGAGCAATTCTTCGTAAACCCCGCTTGTTTCTCATTTATTATTCCTTTCAAATATGGTTCTCATTTTGTCTGGAGGATCTTGGAGGAGACGGTGCTAGTTAATGAGATGCCTCTGTAGTTCCTGCATTGTTGTTTGTCGCTCTTTTTATGAATTAGTATTACTATCGCTTCTGTCCACTTCTCTGGCATTCTTTCTTCATTCCAGACGTTCGTAACAAGTTTGTGTATTTGTTTTGTAATTTTTATTCCTACATTCTTAAATAATTCAGCTGTTATGCCATTTCTTGCTGGAGCTTTGTTGTTTTTTAGTATTTTGTTTGAGTCTATTTTCACTGTCGGCCGTTCTACGAAGGGATCTACATTCTGATAATAGTTTTGTTGCTTCATTTCGGTAATTCTGTCTTCAAAATTTAGAATCAAATTACGCCCTCCAAATTAAATTTTCGTACGTTTGGATCTTTCCAAAACAGTGTTACCACTTTTATCCATACCAAAATCTGGCATGCTTTAACTTTAAATTTATATTGTGACGTTTCTGAAGAAGGCTACATTATTATAGCCGAAACCTAGGTAAAGTTTCTTTGCTTATGCAACTGAAGGCTGAATTTTAATATAATCACATTTTACAGTTGCTGACTCTGCTGCATCATCCTTAAACTATTCAAACTTCTAACAAGAGTTTTAGTTTCTCTATTAAAACTTCCATATGATTCCTTAGTTCCGCTGAGATCTTCTTGTAGACGTTTTTCCTTCGCTGCTCTTTTTTCTTCCACTTCTTGCTCACATTCTTCTGAAAACCATGGATTTTTCTTCCTTCTTTTTCTTTTTCCACATACTTTTAGTGCCACTTCTCCCACATTTGTTTTTATGATTTCCCAGTGGTCTTCAGTGCCAAGGTTGTCTTCCTGTCTTCCATTGTTAGAGCATCAAATTTGTTTTGTAGCTTAATTACAAGCTCCTGTGCTTTGCTGTTATCCTTAAATCTGTCTAGGTCAATGTTATGGTCTTTTTTGCTCTTCCCCCCCCTCCCCCCTTGGCTTTTCTTTGGCTATTTTTTGGCGTACCTCTGCTACGACTGGATAGTGGTCTGTGACTGCCTCGGCTCCCCTTATGGTTTTCGCATTCATGTCTTTTGATCTACCAAGATATGGTCCATACCGTTTTTTTTTCTTCCATCTGGTGATACCCAAGTTGCCTTGTGAATGTCCTTGCGAGGAAAGGGTGTGCTCATAACCCTTAGGTTGGTTGCACTTGCACTGCTTAGTAGCCTCAGTTCATCATCATTACTTTCAACGTGTAGGCATTCAGTCCCAACTACTCCCTTCCAGATGATCTCCTTTCCCACTTTAGCGTTGTCATCTCCCACAATAAGCTTCATATTATATTCTAGTGTCTTAGTAATTACCTCTACGAGAATTTCTTTTCGACCTCCGCTTCCTCGTTCGGAGCTTATATTGCAACTATTGTTGTATTTATGAATCTACCTTTAGTCTCGTGGCAGCTACTCTGTCATCAATCGGTTGGAAATCAATTACTGCCGCTGCTAAACTTTCGCTGATCATAAAACCTATTCCCTTCTGGAACTTTCCATCTTCCGATCCACTGCCAGTTTCCAATTTTTCTGTTTCTGGATATCTAATTTCTTGCAGTGCTACAAGATACCTTTCATATCTGTAGAGTTCTTCTGACAGAATATTGAGAGCTCCAGGTATCGCCAAAGTCCAAATATTCCACGTTCCAAATCGTAAGCTGTTTTCTATATTCCAAGTTTCTATTTTCCGCCGAGGGATTTTCTTGTTTCGTAACTAGTTCCTTTTTATGGGATGGGTTGTTGCCCAAAGCTCGACTTAGACGACCAGTCCAGTTATTCTTTCACGATGAGTATTTTATTTCCCCAATAACCTCCGACTCTGCTGGCGGCAGAGCCGGCGAGCTTTCCCCAATTCCATTGGGGACGCACACGATGGAGGTAACTGGATAATCCCCACAAGGGGAAAAATAGTTCATGTTGTCTTTAAATTTTAATGAGGACGGTAAAAATGTTCAGTTTAATGGATTTACACATTGCTTCTTTAGGTGAGATCAGACCCCTATGCCGTCAATGCTAAATTCTTTCAACTTTTAACCCATTATTTCTAAGACTATATACGATATCACCACCAAATTTTTACCAACTGACTATCTGAGCGTATTTAGTTCACTGATCTAGAATGGAAAAAGTACACGTAATGGAAATAGAGATACAATTTTTTATAAATATGCCTGTTTATTTGAATAAATTATTGTGTTTTATACAGCACAGCATCAATTGTACACTCCTGGAAATGGAAAAAAGAACACCTTGACACCGGTGTGTCAGACCCACCATACTTGCTCCGGACACTGCGAGAGGGCTGTACAAGCAATGATCACACGCACGGCACAGCGGACACACCAGGAACCGCGGTGTTGGCCGTCGAATGGCGCTAGCTGCGCAGCATTTGTGCACCGCCGCATTCAGTGTCAGCCAGTTTGCCGTGGCATACGGAGCTCCATCGCAGTCTTTAACACTGGTAGCATGCTGCGACAGCGTGGACGTGAACCGTATGTGCAGTTGACGGACTTTGAGCGAGGGCGTATAGTGGGCATGCGGGAGGCCGGGTGGACGTACCGCCGAATTGCTCAACACGTGGGGCGTGAGGTCTCCACAGTACATCGATGTTGTCGCCAGTGGTCGGCGGAAGGTGCACGTGCCCGTCTACCTGGGACCGGACCGCAGCGACGCACGGATGCACGCCAAGACCGTAGGATCCTACGCAGTGCCGTAGGGGACCGCACCGCCACTTCCCAGCAAATTAGGGACACTGTTGCTCCTGGGGTATCGGCGAGGACCATTCGCAACCGTCTCCATGAAGCTGGGCTACAGTCCCACACACCGTTAGGCCGTCTTCCGCTCACGCCCCAACGTCGTGCAGCCCGCCTCCAGTGGTGTCGCGACAGGCGTGAATGGAGGGACGAATGGAGACGTGTCGTCTTCAGCGATGAGAGTCGCTTCTGCCTTGGTGCCAATGATGGTCGTATGCGTGTTTGTCGCCGTGCAGGTGAGCGCCACAATCAGGACTGCATACGACCGAGGCACACAGGGCCAACACCCGGCATCATGGTGTGGGGAGCGATCTCCTACACTGGCCGTACACCACTGGTGATCGTCGAGGGGACACTGAATAGTGCACGGTACATCCAAACCGTCATCGAACCCATCGTTCTACCATTCCTAGACCGGCAAGGGAACTTGCTGTTCCAACAGGACAATGCACGTCCGCATGTATCCCGTGCCACCCAACGTGCTCTAGAAGGTGTAAGTCAACTACCCTGGCCAGCAAGATCTCCGGATCTGTCCCCCATTGAGCATGTTTGGGACTGGATGAAGCGTCGTCTCACGCGGTCTGCACGTCCAGCACGAACGCTGGTCCAACTGAGGCGCCAGGTGGAAATGGCATGGCAAGCCGTTCCACAGGACTACATCCAGCATCTCTACGATCGTCTCCATGGGAGAATAGCAGCCTGCATTGCTGCGAAAGGTGGATATACACTGTACTAGTGCCGACATTGTGCATGCTCTGTTGCCTGTGTCTATGTGCCTGTGGTTCTGTCAGTGTGATCATGTGATGTATCTGACCCCAGGAATGTGTCAATAAAGTTTCCCCTTCCTGGGACAATGAATTCACGGTGTTCTTATTTCAATTTCCAGGAGTGTATAACTCTCAAAATACTGATTGTACACCCATATCATCAGGTCCTCTATATAAACAATCCGCATAAATTTTTTGGTTCATGATAAAATGGGTCTTTTGCATGAAAATTTACAATTTTGAGAAAATTCAAGTTTAAATAAGATGTCTATAGAAACACACCTTTCTTCTTAAAAAAAAACTGGCTAAAAACAGCCTGCTACATAATCCGCTCCTTCTTCTTCACCTAAATTCTTAATTCTTCTCTTCTTTCTTGCCTCCTCGGTCACTTGATGAGCAGAAATTTCTGCTTTACGCACCCTTAATCATCCATAGCTTCCAATATAGTTGCCGTATTCTACCCTATATTTATTTCCAGCTGACCCAGGACTTTTAATCTCCCATAATTCCCATTATTGAAAGAAATAACTGCATCTCACACACCCAGTCTTTAGGTTTTTATACCTACAAACACATTTTTTTTTATCCGTATCCACACAATATTGTTAAATGCCTCATTATCATTCTGTGCCTTCCCATGAAGGTATTTCTTTGGCAAGTTTGGATGTGCTAAGTCTCTGATATAGGCTTAATGGCCTCGTTTACTGCTTCAGGTATTGAATGCTTATGTTGAAATCCATTTCATTTTCCTGATTCCTCTGCTTTTCTATACTTGCATCATGTATCTGGTGCAGACGGGCACAAGCTATGTACAGCGTTAGTGTCTGGGATAGCCTGTGAAAGTATGTTGCCCACACTGCCCTTTTCATACTTACCAAATCATGTGGGTTTTCTCTTATGGCTTTGCCATTGTATTCTGAAATTTGGCAGAAGTTAGAAATGATTTTTTGACACCACAATTTATGCTTATAATTTTAAGTTTACACACTGCTCCACTCCTAGCAATCAGATCTTCTGAAAGCAATCTCCACCACGTAACTTGCATGCTGAAGTCTCTTTCAGCACTGCTGTTAAAATATTCAAATCTGTAATTACATTCACACCACTGCATTCATGGACAGATAAAGCATCTCCTTCTCACTGAGCTTGCAGTTTTCTTTACGATACGCTGGGAAGAGTGCCAACAGTCTTCTTGCCTTTACAGCTATTATTTTGATTCAATTCGTATTATGCACAATTGGTGAAGTTCTATAGTACCTATTTCCTATGTTTTGGCGTCTCTTGGGGATACCTTTTGGTTTTGTCATTTTAATAAGAGCAACAACACACATCATTTTCACTATAAACACAGCAAACTACCAAACATGTTAACATTTCCCTTGTTTTCAAAGATATGCAAGTGTATGGGAAACGAATATTTAATAATCAGTGCAGCCAACCCATGGTGAACAATGCCAAAGAGCCTTCTAGAGCATTTATTTCTGAGATTTGAATATAAATCTGAGAGGTCGATAAAATCGCGATGTGTCAAGCAAAAGTGTAAAAAAGTGAAAAATACATTTAAACGGAATTTTTCAAAAATTATGCACCAACATCTCCGGGAAAGTCCAAATATTTACGTAGCATAAAAAAACTAAATTATCTTTTTTTTGAAAATTTGGGATCTGATCTCACCTTAAATAAGTTTTAGCTTTGTCTGAATACCCCTCCGTAGTTATTTGTCTTTTTCATCTTTTTTAAGGGTGTCATCAAACAATGGAATCATGTTCGTTTACAGTTCAAGCCCTCCATGGCAGCGGAATACCTAACACTAAAATTGCCCAAAACATGGTGTTGAGCTGAAAACTATTGGACTTTTGGTTAATATAGGCGATGCCAATGTTGGTGATAGCAACACAGTTTGGCGACCAACAAACACTAAAACAATATGAGGAATATGGGAAAGTTAAAAATTGCCGTCTCTAATTGGGCAGTTACCAGACGTCTGAATTATTGGCATGATTACCGGCATAGACGGAAGACGATCGATAGGACAACTATAAAAGACTTAATTCGTAGACAGTACTGGTGAACACATGGTTATGTCCAGCCAACAAAAACCATGTTATCAGAAAGAAATATTATTGATCGTTAGGAATTTTGTGAGAGAACAAAGAAGGTTTCTGATGCCACGCCTGAAGGAAAGAGGAAAAGGATGCAAATTTTGTTTAGAGACGAGTTGAGATTTACCCAAATCCCGGCAATTAAAATGCCCGAATCCATATAAATGAACCAGAGAAAATTACGCATCCCACAGAAGAAATCAAGGATTGAAAATAATGATCGCTGGTGGTGTCTGTGGCTATGGAAAAACTGCATGCGACTGATGCACAAAGGGCCGTCAGTGGGGATTACTACCGGGA